>NC_056733.1:1896386328-1896634339 GCF_019279795.1 Protopterus annectens | reverse complement strand
CAGATTGTACACAATGCACCAAGGACCTCCTGCAGATTAATGTACATAATCCACCAAGGACCTCCAGCAGATTAATGTACATAATGCACCAAGGACTTCCTGCAGATTAATGTACATAATGCACCAAGGACCTCCAGCAGATTAATGTACATAATGCACCTAGGACCTCCTGCAGATTAATATACACAATGCACCAAAGACCTCCAGCAGATTAATGTACATAATGCACCAAGGACCTCCAGCAGATTAATGCACCAAGGACCTCCAGCAGATTAATGTACATAGTGCACCAAGGACCTCCTGCAGATTAATGTATGCAATGCACCGAGGACCTCCTGCAGATTAATGTACACAATGCACCAAGGTCCTCCAGCAGATTAATCTACACAATGCACCAAGGGCCTCCAGCAGATTAATGTATATAATGCATCAAGGACCTTCTGCAGATTAATGTACACAATGCACCAAGGACCTCCTGCAGATTAATGTACACAATGCACCAAGGACCTCCTGCAGATTAATGTACACAATGCACCAAGGACCTACTGCAGATTAATTTAGACAATGCACCAAGGACCTCCTGCAGATTAATGTACACAATGCACCAAGGACCTCCTGCAGATTAATATACACAATGCACCAAAGACCTCCAGCAGATTAATGTACATAATGCACCAAGGACCTCCAGCAGATTAATGTACACAATGCACCAAGGACCTCCAGCAGATTAATGTACACAATGCACCAAGGACCTCCAGCAGATTAATGTACATAATGCACCAAGGACCTCCTGCAGATTAATGTACACAATGCACCAAGGACCTCCTGCAGATTAATGTACACAATGCACCAAGGACCTCCTGCAGATTAATATACACTCCAAAACAGCTTGTCCCAGAACTCAGAAATAGGTGTAAAAACCTTGAAAGCAAAAAGGTAAGTAATTTTCAACAGCATTTTGGAAACTGGTACTCAGAGGCAAGGAGGCTAAATAAAATGTAAATGTTAACTGTTTCCAAGGTAAACACATGCTGCCATCTGGGATAAGCTAAGCACTTTAAACAAGTAACTATGCAGAATCTTGAGGACAATACTTGTAATAAGGTCTAGTTGACCAATTGTTTTCACAAAATATGCATAAAAAGAAGAAGTAAACTTCTGTCAACTAGACACTGTTGCAGTAATATAGCTTGCAAATGTGTACAGGGAAATTAACAAAATTGTGAAAGAAAGATTATTTGCTCAGACTCGTATTTCAGTTATTAATCTGAGCTTTATGTGTAAGGCTGGTATTGTGTAATATTATTTTGCAAGGCTGACAAAAATACTAGCTTCTGTTTACACAGGTAATAATGTATTTTACTATGTTTGCTTCATACCAGGTTTCCAAAGTAAGAAAAGAAGCTGATCAATATGATAGGCTTTCATACCTTTATGTAAACATGTTACTATAAAGCCAGGTAACACACACTATTGGTTTCATAACATTTAAACACTTAGTACTAACTTGATATACTACAGACCCAATGACACACTGAAAATAAGATCTCATTTCTCATTATATTTTGTTTTTGACCATGTATTACAGAAGATATTCTTGTTAATTGTACTAGAGAAAATGCATTTTCATCTTTTTCACAGACATGCATTAAATATTTTTGTTTACTGCAGGCCTTGTTGGCGTACAGCATTATAAGATATGAACCATCAGAATATGGAAGTTATAAATATCCAGCCTGGTCAGAAAATCTAGGCATTCTAATGGGGCTTGTATCCTGTGCAACCATTCCTGCTGGTATGGTCATTGCTGTATGTAAAGAAGAGGGAA
Organism: Protopterus annectens; assembly: GCF_019279795.1. Classification (NCBI taxonomy): domain Eukaryota; kingdom Metazoa; phylum Chordata; order Ceratodontiformes; family Protopteridae; genus Protopterus; species Protopterus annectens. The sequence continues at coordinate 1,896,632,511 of NC_056733.1, read as the reverse complement.
CATTGCTTCAGGTAAGTCTTTCTATTGTTTTTTTTTTTACCCACAGTACTCTGGAGTGATACTATACTCCCGGTAAAATGTCACTGCTCCTCTTAAATGCAGACATCTGATCTGATAATAAAAAGATACATTTTTGAATAAGTATGGTTCTTAGAAACTGGTTCATTTTAAGTATTTGCTGAGAAACAATTTGTACCAATAAGTCAAACTTTCTTTCAGTTGACCAAACAGAATTTACTTTTAACTTTTTTCCTAAACTCACTTTTAAATGCAATAAAAATCGTTCATTTCCATTACTTATGTATTTGCAGCAGTACTTACTTGCTTATGTTGATAATGCACTTTCATGCCACTGTGAATTACTGTGAGATTTCTCCAATTTCAATATACGGATTAGTTACTTGGGTTATAGAGTCTATGCCAGATGTATATTCATATGAACCTAATGGGCAAGCAGCTTTCTCTTTTGTGTGGGCTTTTGTTCTGTGTCCATGCATTTATTTTAGGAGAACAGAGCTGCAAGTACTTGAAATTAATGCATTTTTGCATAATGAAATGTTGTCAGCCTTGTAAACAAAACTACTGATGTCTGTAATGTTACAATGAAACCAATATTTCTGACCTCATTCTTCAACTTCATAAATCTGCTACTTCTGTGGTCCAGGTCATCAATCTTCACACGAGCATCATCTCCCTTTAACCAATACCCATAAATAGGCAGACATTATTTTTAGTGGAGGATTTTATACTGTCAGAGAGCTGGAGACACACAGATAAGACAGCTATTTAAATTGTTTTTGCTGAACATTATTCCTCAAATTACATTGTTTGCCAGACCCTGTTTCTGGAGTATAAGGCCTGATGACCTAGCTCACATAACTGCATTTCCAAATATGCTAAAATCGAGGTTCATATTTCAGTACACAGCAGAAGAGATTCTGCCATCTTAAACATTACAACAGTGATGTGCTAGCTATTTCACATTTCTTGAAAAAGGAGGGACCATTTCCCTGTTAAGCTGTGCTATTCAAAATTCACATATCCATTTGGGTGAACTATGTTTAACATTTTCCTAAAATCTTTTGAGAAGGGGATGGATTCCCTATATCCCCCTCCTCCCAGTTACGTATAACCCACCCTGAAGATAATTAGATTGTCTTAGGCAAGTTATTTTTCTGTATTGTGGTATTTTTATATAACTTGTGATTTAGTGAAAAGATTTGGTAAATAGTGATTATATGAAATGCTCATTAGTTATATTAAAAGCTATATTACTTTTCGCCCTTCTCAGAAGAGACTCTGTCCCTATCTGAAATTTAAATATGCTATGCTATGTTACTTTTTGCCTCACTTCAATAGCTTACCTGGAAAAAGATCTTATTGGTAGCCATTATTTCTGATTGAAGACTTTGCTAAACCACAGGCAGCAAGATGCATGTTGGTTAAGTCTCATCAGGTCAATGTCCTGGTCATATCAGTAAAGAGGATGCAGGAAATATCAGAGCAGGAAAAGATAGACCTTACTACCTCATCCAAAATAGAGATGAGGAACAGCACTTCGCCCCTAAATATATACAAAGTATAATGTGGCACTTTCCCACTACAGCAATGGCTAGCAGCCCAGCGACTGATAAACCATCTTCCTTCCTGAACAACTCTATAATGACTGAATGAAGTAAGGCAAAGTCACAGAAACTCCACCCCAAATAAAAAATGCACAATTCTTTAATGATTTGATATTTCCTAGCACCTGTTTTAGTAGTGCTTGATTACTAGGTTTGTCTCCAAAGATGCAATGCAGTATAAACATTTTCCTCTGCATACTCATTTTCTATAGGGGGGCATGCAATGCAGAATAAACATTTTCCTCTGCATACTCATTTTCTATAGGGGGCATGCAATGCACAATAAACATTTTTTTCTGCATACTTATTTTCTATAGGGGGCATTTTACATTCTACAACAAGGAACTATGCATAAAACTTCACTGCTCAGAAAGATTTACTTTGTGGTTTTGGTAAAGCACTTCATTGTTCATAATGGAGCAATATTTGTCGTAAATATTTATGCATAGAATGTATGTCCCATTATCCCTGTACGTACATGCCAGTATAATGAATTCCAAATTATGTTTTGATGCTTAACTACCACTTTGTTTTTTTGTTTGCTGGACCCTGCATTTTGGATGAAAAAGCTCCAGGAGAGTCAGTTTATTAATGCAGCTAATGAATTAGCAAAAACGTAAAATAAAGTGTGCATGTTTGTCAACAGGACATGGAATTATTAAATGACTACTCAGACTCAAGAGTTGCACAAAGAGGTAATAAATATTTTCTGCGTCAGACATTACTTGTGTCACTATGCACTTCAAAAGTGGGATAGGTTGACATTTTGGGTAATATGGAACACTACTAAAGGAGCAATAGAAGTAAGAAAGAACAAGGTTTAATACAGAGACAAGAATTAGAAGCAGATACTAGGGCACTAGAAGTCAGTGAAGGTAAGAAATAATCAACATGGGCTATATTCAAATAGCTAAAAGTAAAAACAACTAAAACAAAAGAGTACAAAAAACTGAGAAGTATTAAAATGGGTTGGATATAAGGTCAGATGATGGGATTGGTTAGGAACTCTAAGTTTATGGCAGTGAGACTTTGGATCTGTAGGATGGACATGGGCCAGGGGCATGCAGAAGGATTTTAATATTGGAAGGCAAGATAGTTCTACTGAAAAAAATGATTAACACAAGTTGTGAGCTGCAGATGGACATGTGGAGAGATAACAGGAACTGTGTAGATGCAGTATGAGGAGGTATGGCAGAATAAAGGTATACCAAGCACAAAATCAAAGCAGATGAGGGAAGAACAACTCAAGACTGAAGGTGAAAATGTAGTGGAGGTAGGCAGACCAAGCCAAGTGGTAGCAGATGTGTCAGATGAAAAAGTGAAGTGAGAGACTGACCTATACTTGCCAGAGGGCACTAAAAAGGATGGAAGTAAGGAAGGGATGATGATGGAATGGGTGTAGTGCTCAATGCACGAAGAAAAGGAGCTGAATCATGGAGGCAGTAGGTATACTGAGGCTTTCAAGCACTATAGAGAGGAGAAACAGTTGGAAAAACAAATTTCCAGGTGTGTGCAGGCAAGAGAAATAGATTAGAATAGATAGGTAGGAGTGACAACTCAGGCAGCCTGGGATGGACTGTAACAGGGATTACAGTTAAAAATCAGGAAAAGATCACAGACTTACCTACAAGGAATGCCATGTGTACAACAGAGTCAGAATGGAGTAGATTTATGAGTGGTGTTGTCGGTGGTAACTATTCTAGTACTGAGACTAGAGAGGACAAGCCAGGAAGTGAGAAAGTGACTCAAATTGCATGAAGTATTGCGCATAGTAGATGAGGACACCGATACCTTGGCAAGGGAATTTTAGAAGAGACACAAGAAAGAGCAAGGGAATTGGGCAGCACATAAAAAGTGTTGGGTTATTGAATAACCTTTGTTGGACTACACTACCCACAACATTCATTAACACAGAATTACAATATCTAGATCAGAACATGGACTGACACATAGGGATATGGAGTAGAACCTGACAGGAGCAGGCATGGCAAAGAAAGAACATATATTCCACCAACCGACTTCCATCTCTGAGCTGAATATGCTTTGCAGATGTAATTCTGGATACTGAAGCTGTTAAAATGAGGTGGAAGGTTGCATGATTATATGCGTGCGCACTCTGGGAATGTTTGTGTTCTTCTGTCACAGGGAAAGTGAACAGACTGACAGAAAAAGAAAAACAGCATGAGACCTCAGGTAAAAAAAGGCAGCAGCAGGAAGGAAGGTAGAAGATATAACATTAAGAGAGATGTTTAAAAAAATGTTTATGGTGCAGTCACATTGCACTCATAATCAAATTATTTTTTTCCATTTTTGATCATAGTACTGATAAAGATTGCTACTGCTATAAAGCTTTATTTTTGTCTTGAAGTGTCTTCATTAACTACCAATGTTTCTGAAGCTGCTTGGAAACACGTCTGAAAGTATGGACATTCTACAGACAAAAATGTGGGCTGTATTTCACTGCACATGGATTTCGGGAAAGCAAGGAAAGATCCATTTTGCAATTTCCTTCATGTTACAGGTGGGGAAACAATTATGCTATAAAGGGAAGCTAGAAGAAAAACTCATCAATGAGAGAATATATTAGGCATTTGTGAGTCATAGAAGTCTCTTCTATGTGTAACACACTTTTTTGGGCTAGAAACAGGGAGTCACAAACAATGGATGTTTATTTAATGGAGGTGAAGCGTAATGCAAAAGACAGAAGAACAGATTCATAAAGGTTACTGTCATGCCCACCACTGCTACCAATATGTGATGGATACCAATATGTGTCATCCCCATGTTGAGCCAGTAATCAAGGAGTATGAATCCTCACCTTTGACACTAGTGAGGGATGTGCACTTGGGATACAAATGGCTACACCCAGTATTTCCAGATGCAGACCTCTCTGCAACAAGTACAATTTTCCTTAAGAGGGGGTCTGGATGTCTCTATATCTGTCTCCCTCCACTTCCCCAATAAGACTCCCCACTAGTACAGCTGTAGGTTTAGGTTCTCAGCCAAGTGTCCAAGCCAAGTCCTCCAGCACCCTCTCTGTAAACCCAGTGCCTTGTATTCCTGCATCAAGTAGCTGACACACACACACACACACACACACACACACACACACACACACACACACACACACACACACACACACACACACACACACACACACACACACACACACTCTGAGAGATTTGATTTTTTCACACAGACATCTGAGAAAGACTGGTACAGATTTACCTGCTGTGTCCCCTCCTGCCCAGAGTATAAGTTAGTTATCCCTGCCACCAGACACTCCACAAATAAGCTACTCTAAGGCCCTTAACAAAGAGTTCCCAATTATACTGTGTAATATTAATACTAATACAAGTGGTAGTAGTTCACCAAGATGGCTAGGCCTTCTGGAGGGGCCCACACAGTGCCACAAAATAAATATAACTACTCTCAAGGGTTGCATACTTTCTACAAGGACCAGACACAATAAAAATGTTAAATATATTTAATAATTAAAGAACAGGAAAATACTGAATATATATTTACAGAAAACCACAGAGTTCAAATCACATAAAATATTTAAAACAACATTGATGGACAAACTCATACAAATAAAGAAAAACAAACTCTAAATTAAGCTTCACTATATTCCTGACTGAATCTAAGAATTTGCTGTTCCCTACTTACTTGGGCAAGGCAAGATGAAATGCATGACAGGTCTTTCTAGTCCAGCTTCCAAACAGAATACTCAGTCTTCTGAGTTTTCTCTTTGTAATATCTAAAATATAATTTCCAAGAAGGCTTGAAGAATGACCTCATCTGGGCACCTGACTCTAAGTCCTCACAGTACACCCCTTTGAAGCTGAGACAGGGATTTAGCATAGACAGCTATAATACACTTCTAATTGTTTATGACAGTGCCTTTGGCTTCTCCTCTCTTTTTACTAACCTAATGAACAAAGGCTTTTTAGCAGACCTAGTGTCTCCAGTTCTATTCAGCACTGTGAGATGCCATTTTAATGGTTTAACAGCTAGTTTACATTTTTTCTTAAAGCAAGCTAGCTGGTGTATTTAATTCAGTTGCAATAATATATGTGCTCTTTTCATTTCAGCAGGGTCACTGTTGATGCATTTTAATACAAGAAAACCTGACAAATACATTTTCAGCACAAGCATTTGTACAAATCAGTTTGATATACAAATGACATACAGTTTTAATACATTTGAAACACAAGCAGCTTGTGTAATTCAGTTTTATATTCAAGGACATATCATTCTTTACAAAACTCCAGCTGGCTATGCTGGCACTTGCCGATATCATCACAATTACCACAAAGTGTACACCATGTGAACATTTAGTGTAACCTTTCTGAGTGAATAAACAGCACAAGCATTGTGGTATGGATGATCTCAAATACAGAAAGTGTATGCAAATAGTCTGCAGACTTGCATGATTCAATGACAAGAAAAATGTTCAAGTTAGAAGCAGGCTATTAACAGATCCCAGACCTGACACTTGATAGATGTGCATAAAGAAAGTGAAGGCTAAGTTGTTCAGCACACCAGTAGAAGAACTGGAAGTATGTAAACTAAAAGCTGTGAGTGAAAATGAGGGCACAATAAAGCTGTAAAGGAATGGTTGGAATAAAAATAAAATCAAATAACTTGAATATCCTAACTTCCTAAAACTGTCTCAGCTAAAACTAACCCATAAAATCCTTCATACTCTATAGTGTCCTTCCTGACATAATACTCTATTCCTCATACATTCTGAGCATCATAGAAATGTTTACCATCTTTCATCCCATCAAACAACTTACACAGAAATGTACTCTATACTAGCTATGTCTCAAAACAATGGAACTTGCTTTCATCATCTCTCTGTAAAATTGATATTTCCCATCACTTTAAAGTCTTACTAAAATCCAGTTTCCATGAGAACTGGAGCAGTCACTATTAATCTACAGCAGAATAACTATATTTATTTCCTTTCATTAAAATTCTTTATCTCTGTGCTCACCTATTCTCCCTAATCTTTCTCTCCTCCTTTCAGTACTCCCATTTCTACTTCCTTTCCTTTATTCCACATCCCTCTATTTCTACTCCACTCCTCTTACAGCACACCTGAATGTTTGGAAATTGTATACTATCCCAAAATCATATGACTATTCAATGTGTATATACTGTAAATACTAGCACTATCATTCTGCATGTATATATTGCAAAGATTACAATTTCCAACAAATACATTAGGTCTCTTAATTTTACTTGTAACCTTCACTAGGGTTTCAAGTTTGTTTATAACGTTCATAAAGTTGTTTTCTTTAGTGTCATGTAGCTATATTGTACCTAGATGTGTTGTACACCCACTGAACTTTTCTCTCTCGGGGTTCTACTGAAAAGTAATGGACTTTCTTGGAAAATAAATGTAAATAAATACCTAAATAAAATTATCCACGTCACAAAATTGCTGTAATTATGTCCAATACTGTTTTTGTCTGCAGTATATGCTAATCAATGCTTTTGGAAAACTAAGCTAGAGGGATAAATAAATAAATAACAATAATTTATAGTTTTGTACACTTAACTTCTGTTGTAGTCAGTGTAAGTGATGATGTTGCAAGTATATGAAGCCACCAATCAGGAGCCCAATTTGTGAAGTATTAAATTCCAGGATATACTGAACAGAAAGACTTGAAAATTAAATTGAAATAAGTGCCACATATGTGTACCTACTATAAAGTATATGAGACATTTCTTGGCTTCTAAAGTTCTTATAAATTACTCAGATAATGTTAATTCCATAGTAAATAAGCAACAAAAATCCTATCACAGATCCTCTGTTATGTGTCTCTTCTAGTTATCAGATACACCAGTGCCACTCCACTCAGAAAGTTATTATATCATGACAGTGCAAGGTTATGAGCATAAAACAAGGCAAGTTTTAAAATGTTAAAATGCCTAGTAACTGAGGCTGTTACTCAATCTCTATGATGCTTCAAAACAAGTTACATGTCAAGTGGATGCTACCAAACAAAGCCTCAGAGCAGTGTCACTGCAATCAGGTAAACTAGAAGCATATATTCAGGAACTTTGACTGAAGGTCATAGAAGCTGTATTGGTATGTTCAAACATAGAAGGAAGTGCTGGCCTTAGACAAAATTGTGGAACTTCTGACAATCAGAACCTATGTTAAATTAAATATAGTACATTTGGACAATAGACTACGGCAGAGTTTAAAAGTGAATGTAGATTTTTGTAAAATATGATCTAGTAGAAGATTGTAAGCCAGGCAAAATGATGCATAATACTGATACATTTAGGAGAAACTATCAATACATAATACTGATATGCTTGGCATAATCTACTTAAAAAGTGTGAAAGAGGCAGGTAAAGATTTATAACTTGTACATTATGTCATACTTATGTATCAACTGAGGTTAAAGAGGTAAGAATCTGTGTAAGAAAATACAGAGACAGTTCAAAATAATGGGTACAAAATAATATCAAGTGTATCAAGACAGAGTACACATCTCATATAATAATAAGCCTTTGTTTATGCAAGACTTACTGTTCAAACAATATAAGGTTATTCCTAGTTACTCTGTGATGTTATTTTACATAAGATTCATAAGTCAAGAATAATGAAGTATGGGAAGAGAGCATATAATGCTTTTTACTTGCTATAATGACTGTAGATTGAGCAAATGGTTTGAAGGTATGAAATATGTAATAATTTTAGAAATCTGAATGAGGAAGTGGCATCACATAACATATTATAGCTTAAATGGTTACAATTGGGAGTAGATCCGTTTCACTATAAAGATGTCAACAGTTTTCTCTATGCTAACTATTATTCAGCGTACTAGGAAATTGTTAGATTGCATAGAGCTGGCATCCATAGTGTCTTTAAGATATTAATAATTATTTTTGCTAGAGATGGTACAGCAGACAAGTTAGAATCAGATAAGAGTCCGCAATTCATATGCCAAGAATGTATACATTTAAACATAGTCCTCCAGTACAAGTATCTGCAAAATAATGGATGAGTAGAGTGTATGCTCCAGACCAAGAAGAAACTTGCAATGATCCCCCCATTTTTGTTTTTTATTGTTTTTTTTTTTACTTTTCCTTCTTTGACAACTTCTTGACAGATAGGGTTGGGAGGGTGGCCTAATGGTTAAGGTGTTTGCCTTACAAACACAAGGTGCAGGGTTTGAGTCTCACAAGGGATAATTGGCTAGGCTTAAAAAGGCTCACAAGAGCAGTTAGCTTAGCACTAATCTATGAATCTATGAAAATGGACAGACAGACAGACCAAGTAACCTCAGCAGAATGGAAGGTAATGGAAAATACTGACAGGCTACATTGTTTCTCAAGTAATACAACTCTGCAGAAAATGTACAGATTTGAGTTTCTGGATAAAGAGTAATCATGCCAACTAGATTGATTCAGGTTTATGATTGGGTTACACTGGAACTTCTCAAAACAAACCCAGTATTTGTTATATATTTCAGTAAAGCCTTTGACTCAGTCCATCCCAAGAAACCAATATGTAAACTGAAGGGGTTTCAGCTAAGAAAGAACTAGCAGAGTAGACAAATGGGTGCCTAATTAGTAGGGAGCAAAAACAGCATCAATTAGGGGGACTATCTCCAAACAAAGAAAAACAGTCAGTGAAGCTCATACCTCTTGAATGTCCAGATTTTTGCCTCATATTTTTGTTCTGATTGTCATAAAATTTGTGGTTTTCTGGCAAATCATAGAAGATTGACGTCACTAAATATTGACAGAAATTTTAATTTCAGGCTTCCTTCCCCCATAGGGCCTTTTTTAGGCAATGTCAAAACAACAAAATTTCCAACATAACAAAATTCACTTGAGATAAACTCAAGGTTCTGCTACTTAATGCTAGGAGTCTAAACATGAAACTGCATTCCCTAGTACTCCTCACCTTGGAAGATGCTGATGTCTCTACAATGCCTTCCACACATTCAGACCGCAAAACGAGCATGAAAGAACCAAAGGTGGAGGTGTATACATCTTCATTAAAGCCAAGTACACCTCAAGACTGGTCATATCTCGAACTACTCTGTGTCCAAGTAACTATAGGCAAAATACCCTACCACATCTTTGCTAGGTATAGGTCCACCACCATGAACTAAGAAAAGCACACCACCTACCTGGACTTACTGGAGCCACTCACCATAATGCTCAACACCTTAGTCATGGGAGATTTCAACTATCCTTCTATCAATTAGGTGATATACATGAGCATAAACATGCTCACTCAGAGGTTCCTGGACTTTTTCAATACAAATGCTCTGCAACAGGTAGTCTGCATTCCCAAAAAGGGCTCAAATGCCCTAGACATAGTACTGCCCAACATGGGGGGTCACTGCACTCCCCCACCATGTGATGTCCTCCCTGGTAAGGTTGGACCATATATCAGTCCCATTCAAAGTAACTATTGAACCTGCTACCACCACCACAGGAGCAAAAAAAAAAAAACTAAAAAACTAAAAAAGCTTTTTCAAGGCAAACTACAGCCTACTAAGCAATGGTATAAAAAAGTTTTATACCTCCCTTAATCACAGACAACAATGACCCCTATACAGGATGTACACAAATGCCATGTATAAAAACTTAAGCAACTGCATAGTCTTGGCTGAACCTGACAGGATTAAAACCAGGCTCTCCCGAAAAAACAAGCCACCCTGGTGGACCTCAAGTATAAACAGGTTATGTAACAAAAGAAAGAAAATGATGTCTAAGAATAAGAGGGAAATGACTTAGCAGAGGAAGAAGTCCTTCCACAGTATGAACAAGCCAATCAGAAATCTTGTAAAGTCCTCTAAAGTTAATTACAAAGCTAAAATGCATTCCTACCCATATGTCCAAAATCTAAAAGGGAATGCCAAGGTATGTGCCGAACTGGTAGTAGATGGTACCACTCATACTATACTGGAGGAAATTGCCAACCTGCTAGCTGATAGATTTAGTGTAAACTTCACCCCCCACCTCATCCCCAACAGCCATACCCTAAAGCATACCTGACACCAGTCACCAGTCCTCCTGCTAGTATCTTTAGAGATCAGGTCATATCTATACTCACCAGGGCCAAAAAAAAAGTGACCAGATAACATCCCTGGTTGCTTATTTTTTTATTTTATTTATTTCAGTTGGATGACCGGGGAAGTCCACTGGGCCATAAAGAGCCCATTTTCAGTGGAGGCCTGGGGAGAAAAGCTCCAACATATGTTGTTGTTGGTGTTTCGGCTTTTCAGGGTTAGGGGTCGCCACAGCGGAACTCCGGTCCACTAATGATTGGCAATAGATTTTCACGAACGCCAAGGTGCCAACTCGACTTTCAACCTTCAATGAAGGCATGCCCATTTATGCATGTCTTTCGAATGCCCACCCGACCGTGGGGAGGACATGCATACTCCACACAGAAGGCACTCCCTGCACTCCAGCCAGGAATCGAACGGGAGAACCTCTTGCTGTGAGGCAACAATGCTACTACTACATATAAAGTTACAAATTAAAATGTTACAAAGGAAAAGGTAAAGTCCAGATTTGTAAATAGCAATTTAAACATTTCACACATTGAATACAAAGTAAAGATTTGTACATAGCAATTTACACATTTCACACATTGAATACATTATCTTGTAAGCTCTAGTGAGTTAACATTTGAATACAAGGTAAGTACCCCTTTACAGGTAGGTAAATGATCATATACAGAAGTGTTAGATGAGCAGTTTGTCAGTTAATAAAGAAACAAGTAGCTATCAGTGTTTACATGTTAGGTGGACAGTTTTGCATAGAGAGAGTAGCACAGGATTAGTCAGTGGTAGAAGAGAGTGGGTGGCGAGGGGTTTATGTAGGAAAGTGGCATGGGCATTCCCATTTGGCCGAAAGGTGTGAATCTAGCTGGGATTTGAAATTGGTGTGGCTTGGAAGGTTGTGAAGGTGGGGTGGGTCCATTTTTTGGCTATGGAGTAGGAGAGGAGTAGCTGGCCAGGATGATAAGCTGGTTTGTGGACCTGAAGGAGATTTTGGTTTGAGGATCTCAGTTGGCAGTTAGGTATATAGGGTGTTAAGGCTGTGGCAAGAGATGGGCAGTTGGCTGCTTTAAAGATAAGCTTGTGGGCAGTGGTGAGTTGTAGGTAGCTGAGGTAGTCAGGTAGTTCAAGCCAATTGAGGGTGAGGAGGGAGTGTCAGTGATTTTTTTTTTTTTGTAGCAAATTTAAATTTTTTATTTTATGCAGGATTCATTCAAGCTTAGAACGTAGTTTTATTTGCAGATTTGTGAATAGATGGGCACCATACATCAAGGAGGGAAGCAAGAAAGTGGATGCTAGGGTCTGATGGATAGAGGGACTGAGGAAGCAGTTGTGACTGTAAAGGAGGCCTATCTTTTGTTGTTTTTTTGATTGCTGACTATATATGGGTGTCAAATTTTAGATCATCATCAATGATGATGCCAAGACGTTTGGTGGAGGGGACGATTTCGAGGGGGTGTTGTTTTGGCTGTGTATGGTGAAAGATGTTTTATCAATACTGGAGATTTTGGTAGGGGAAAAAATCATTAGTTTGGTTTTATTTGCATTAAGGGCTAGGTGGTTGGATTGCATCCAGGTTTCAGTTTTGGTGATGGGTAATTGAATTTTAGCTAGGAACTCAGAGGGTGAGGAGGCTGAGGAGATGATAGTTGAGTCATCTGCATATTGGATGACAGATGATTCTGGGATGCAGTGGTGAAAGTTGTTGATAAAAAGGTTGAAGAGGACTGAGCCTTAAGGGATGCCTGTGGAGGTGGGTAGGAAGGAGGAGTTTAAAGTTTTCCATTTGACAGCTTGTTTGCGGTTGGATAATTAGCTAGAAAACCAGGCTATGTTGGAGGAAAAGAGCTGTAGAGTGGAGAGCTGGGATATGATTTGGGTGTGGGGGATAGTGTCAATGGCTTTAGACAGATCTAGGAATAGAGTAGATACAAATATGCCTGAGTCACGTTCAATGTTGATGTTTTCCAGAAAGGAAAGAAGGGCAGTCATGGTGGAGTGGCCAGCGTGAAAGCTGTGTTGGGTAGGAGAGAGGAGATTGTTTCAGGTTAGGTGCCGCATAAGTTGTACTTGGATGGTTTTCTAGAATTTTAGAGAATGGGGAAAGGATGGCAATAGGCCTGTAATTGGTGGTGTTGGTACTATTTCTACCTTTGTAGAGGGGGGTGATGTAGGCATCGTGCCAAATGGAAGGGACGTATGATTGTTGTAATGATCTGTTTAGAAGTATGGAGATAGGGACGGCTATACTGTCTGCAGCTAGTCTGAGGAAAGGTAGGAGGAAGATTGTCAGAGGCATTGCTGCAGGGTTTGAGTTTCAGGAGGAGTCATTTTATAGTGTATGTGGGAATAGGAGTAAGGCAGAAGGGTGTGGAGGGGATAGCTTGACTGGAGAGGAGGTTTTGGAGGGAGGGGTATGGTTTGGAGGAGGGGGGTGGGAAGGAATTGGACAGTTTGGCTACGCAGTCTATAAAGAATGAGTTGAACTGGGAGGCAGTATCAAGGTCAGAGAGGGTGGGATTAGGACAGGGGTTTTCTTTGTTACTGGGGTGCAGTATTGATGAGATGGAGTCCCAGAATTTTTTGGGGTTTGTTGAGTGCAAAGTCTGGAGTTTGGAGTAGTGAGCTTTGCGATCTTTAAATATTCGTTTTTTGTGGAGTTTCAAAGTTTCTTAAATTCTTAGAGGGAATTTGGGTTTTTATGTTTTTACTACTCTTTCCATTTTTTGTCCCTTTAATGCATGGCAAGTTTAGTTTCTATTGATAGCCAAGGGCAGGGATTAATTTTGATGCATTTGGCTCATGGAGGGGGGGCGGGTTGCTGGTTTAGGAGAATCAGGAAAGTATGGTTAAAGTAGGAGACAGCATCAACTAGTGGCAGAGTTTTTAGAGGGGGACCAGTTGATGCACTTAAGGCATTCTGTGAAAATTTGGGGATTGAAAAATGAGAGGTTGTGGGTTTGAATGTACAGGTGCTGTTTTCGGAGAGGAGAAGGGAGTCAGTCGGCGAAGGCAGGTAAGTGGTCACTGAGAGGATCTGGAATGATTCCGGAGTTGGTGATTAGATTTGGATTGCTTATTAAGCAATCTAAAACAGGACCTAGTACACCCACTTGCCACTCTCTTTAACCATAAACTGACAACTGGATTTGCTCCAGCAGAGTGGAGAATACCAACAGTAATCCCCTTGCACAACGAGGGCCATCAACCAACTACAGGAACTATAGACCTATAAATCTAACCATCCTCATCTGCAAGTCCATGGGAAGAAACATCATGGACCTTATCAATAAGGACAAAGGAAACCTTTCAACTCTAGACCCAACCCAGTTTGGCTTTGTAAAGGGTAGATCATGCTTATTAAATAAAGTAAACTTCTATGAGAAAGTCACCAAAGCCCTGGATAAAGGTAACACAGTGCATACTACCTATCTTGATCTAGCCAAAGCCTTTGACACAATCCCTTCTTAGATATCATTGAGAAACTCTCCCCTTTATGTTACTAGATTGGTAACCAGTTGTCTCATCCACAAGACATACTGTCAAAGTTGGTGATTCTGCCCCTACCAGTTGACCCGTCACCAGTGGTGTACCATAAGGATCTGTGTTGGGCCCTTTACTGTTTGAAATCTAGTTCTCAGAAGTTCAAGCTAAAGTAGATGGCCTTTCGCATATCAAGTTCGCTGATGATTGCAAACTGGATGCAATCACTGACTCCCCCAACAATATTAACATACTACAGGATGGGCCAACACAGACAAATGACTGGTGCCAAAGCCTGGTTTAAAACTAAATGCAAAAAAGTGCTTTGGCAAAGTGGAATTCCCTGCTAATTACAATAGTGACAGCATCCGCCTAAGTTCAAACCCAGTGGTGTGAGATCTGGGAACAAAGGTAGATAACAATCTGAACCGTGACCACTAAGTTTCCACAGTGGTAAGGAAAGCCTTCTATGTTGCACATCTCATAAGTAAGGGCATTGCAACTGGGTCTAAGGAAGTTATAACTCTGCTGTACTCAACCCTTATCAGACCATTAATAGAGTCCAATGCTCCCTTCTGCATGTACCTCACCAGACACATGTGTCAATGGGAGAGACCACAGAGGTTTCTCAACAAGAAAATAAAGGGCCTCCAAATCAAGACTTACGTGGATAAACTGAAAGCTCTGTCACTGTACTGTGTATTGCATAGACTGCTGAGAGGCGACTTGTGCCTGGCCTACAGGTAGTCTCTGACCCTGCCTTGATGGATATGCTGCACATCTGTAAGTCAAATGACACAAGAGTCACTCACTCTATGGATCTTAACCTAGACTGTGACATTAACAGAACATGCTGGAGAGACAGATATATCTGCCAGAGATTGCAGGTATTCTACAATAAGCTACCAGTTCACGTGAAGCAAAGCTCCTCACTGAAACCTATTCAAGCGCAACCTGTACAAATGGATGGGATACTGAAAATTCTCCCCAG
This sequence comes from Protopterus annectens, assembly GCF_019279795.1. NCBI lineage: Eukaryota > Metazoa > Chordata > Ceratodontiformes > Protopteridae > Protopterus > Protopterus annectens. The sequence continues at coordinate 1,896,617,362 of NC_056733.1, read as the reverse complement.
AGGTGGCACCCATGACCCTCATGGACAGGGATAGTCAGTGTTTATCATAGACTAGACTCACTGTGTGAATTATGTCCATCTAACCAAGGACAATTGAGTCAACTCCGGATTAACATGGCTAGGCTTGTTTAGTGTCTTTCGGCTATAGTCAGTGTTATCATAGACTAGAGACCACTGTGTGAATTATGTCCATCCTTGTTTAGTGTCTTTTGGCTTTTCCCAGTTAGGGGTCGCCACAGTGGAACTCCGGTCCACTAATGATTGGCAGTTGATTTTTACGTGCCGAGTTGCCGGCCCTGATGTACAACCTTCAACGAAGGTACGCCCATTCACGCATGTCTCCACACAGAAGATGCTCTACCTGAGAATTGAACAGGACAACATTTTACGGTGAAGTGACAACGCTACCGCAGCACCACCACCACAGTTAACATGGTTAGGCTTGTAATGGCTATGAATGCATTAAGAACAATATTTAAAATCTGTCCCTATTTTTGGGCCTTTGTCTTCCATGATTTTTGGCTCAGTCCACATTTCTTGTGCTAAAATGTTTAGGGGTATGACTGGGGTTCCATTGGGGTCAATCATGGAACCATTGCTCTTTGAATCATTATATCAAACACAGTTTTTAGCAAAGTCAGTTGGTGCCTCCACAAACCAAAGGTGAGAATGAAAAATGGTTCCTTCTGCATCAAATCCAAAGACCTAATATTGGCTCCATGCTATGGTTATAATTGCATACACAGTTAAACACATTTATTAAACAGCTGAAATATCAGCAGTGGCTATTTCCAAGATTTCTTGTAATGCACTTGTATCTGATGGGCAATTCATCGAAGGTGGCAGTGGCATCCCCTATCACCTTGTGCCCAGGACAGCCACCCATTTGCCCTGCCCATGTATGGTACTGGCATAATACAACATAAAGGACTTTGCTCTACAGAAAAAAGGATTTTGTTCTACAGGAAGATAACTATTTGGGACAAATATCTGTCACATCAGCAAGCTCTGTCTATGTAGTAATGCAGGAGGTTTAGGTTTCTTGCTCTTGTTTTTGTGTTACTTACTGCCAGTTTTGCAGATATGTTCTAGATCAAGCAACAAGAGATAGTAGAACCAGTGGTGCAAATAAGACTAAAAAAATGAACAAAATAAGGGCTGTGCTGCTAAGAAGAAGAATCAAAATGAGTAACATGATGGTACTACCTACATCGTTTATACGTTATATACATATTTTGTGGCTCATTTTAACTGTTCAGAGTTGAATAAAACAACAATTGAATTCAGTTCAGAATACATTTTGAATAAATTGCATTTATTTAAACTGTATTTGCTTTAATACTGCTACACACTCAAGTGTGCTAGCTTGCACTACACTTGAATTGTTTTTAGTACAGTTTTAGCTGCTTTCTGGAAAAAAAAAAAAAATTCTAAGCTTGTTTCCCGCCTTTCCTGTAACTAGTCTAGTCCAGATACAGATGTGCTGTATCCAGGACTATTGGTAAGCTTCTGTGCCCCCAAGCCTTTCTGTGTTGGAAGGAAGCCTTCTAGCTTATCAGTGGGAGTGGTAAGCACTAGGTAGCCTATCTACCACAAGAGGAGTTATTGACCATTTGGGCAGTTTTTCTATCTCTTTCAACTTTCTGGTTTAAAAGCCCACATTTGTGCTTGTTTCCCGCCTTTCTTGTAACTAGTCTAGTCTAGGTACAGATTTGCTGTATCCAGGACTGTTTGTAAGCTTCTGAGCCCCCCAAGCCTTTCTGTGTTGGAGGGAAGCTTTCTAGCTTATCACTGGGAGGGGTAAGCACTAGGTAGCATATCTTCCACAAGAGGAGTGGTTTCTGGTCCAGAAATTGTAGCTTATTGGCCGTTTGGGCAATTTTTCTTCAACTTTCTGGTTTAAAAGCCTGCATTTGCACTTGTTTCCCATCTTTCCTGTAACTAGTCTAGTCCAGATACAGATTTGCTGTATCCAGGAATGTTTGTAAGCTTCTGAGCAGTGTCAAAGTCTGCTCTTCAATTTTTCCCTTAGATATGCTAGTTCTCTCCTCCCCTATACTTTTACTAGTTTATTAGTTTAGCACTTTACCAAACTTCTTGTAGCAATTATTGTAGCACACAAAAGTGCTACCAGCACTAAACATTCTACAACGAGACAGCGCCAGTACTTATTATTAATGCCCACGCCTCCAGGCATGTCTAAAGGTCAGTTCCCTGTGCTTTCTCCTATTAACCTGGTGAACTTTGGCATCCTGAGGCAATGTAGCAACTGCCTCATGTACACTGACAACCCTATCCTCTTACCTCCCAACACTCAGATTTGCAAGAGATGCACTTATATATCCAAATTGGAAGCCACGCACTCTCCAGCCATGACCAGAATAGCTGGTCAAGAGGAAGAGGTCAACACTTGCACCACACCACATGAAACACATAGCCCTCCAGAACACACAGCAGCAATGCCTTCACATAAAAACACAAACCACATACCCACCTTTGCAGAGGCTTTCAATAAAAATCTACCCAAACAGCAGAGACCTCCAAGGCAGAAACACACTCGACTACCACAACACATCACTAATGACAATACACATAACTCTCCTAAGCAGTGTGCCACTCAACCAAAGCCCCTAAGGCAAAACAGCATGCCCAACACACTAGTCATAGGTGACTCAATAGTGAGGCACACTAATGTTCCACTCACTAAGTTGAATAAGGAGATAGTAACAGTCAGCTGCCTGTGAGGCACCAGAATCCACCACATAACTCACACACTCAAGTCCCTCAACAACAGGTACAAATATGACTTTGTCATTGTACATGTGGGTGTGAATGACTTGAGATGTACCTCCCTGGATTACATAAAAAGAGACATGGAGGAGCTCTCGGGTTATGTAGCCCAGGCGGGTATGTCCCTAGCCCTGAGCAGCATCCTATCATCACCCAGAATTATACCACAGTACAAGCAGAAAATGATTGATTTCAACAATTGGCTAAGTTTCTGTTGTCATTCTAAGGGGATCCAGTATCTGTCTGCCTGGGATGACATGATTGACAGACCTCAATGCTTTGCCAGAGATGGCCTACATCTGTCACCCCTGGGCTTCCAGATAATAGCCAAGGCTTTTGCCACCCTATAGTGCCCTTTTTAGGTGGTGCTCCAAAGACTAAATTACCATCGTAACAGCTACAAACAAATGCAGTCTGAGGGTCATGCTGCTCAACGCTAGAAGTCTAAATCTCAAAATGCACTCACTCAAAGTACTCCTTAAAATGGAGAACTACAACATTTGTGATGTAACAGTGACCTGGCTCAAGGTAGCAGAAAGCACCCCTGCACTACCAGGCTATAACTCATTCCACACCTTTCGACCCCAGAACTTGGACCGAAGTTCCAAAAGTGGTGGTGTTTCCACATTCATAAAGGATGCACACACCTCCAGACTGGTTGCCCAGCATAATGTATCTGAGATACTTCAGGTGCAGCTAACACTGGGTAAGACAGTATTTCAGGTCATAGCATCCCCAACCGTGTCCCAAGACTCACACTACATGTTCCTAAGCACCCTGGAGAATATTAGGGTCCAGCTTAGCACGCTCATACTAGGCAACTTCAACTACCCCTCCATTAACTGGGAAAAATACTCATGTACCAATATACTTGCCCACCATTTTCTGGAATTCAATAATTCCAATGCCCTGGATCAGCTCGTTCTTACCCCCACTAGAGGTAGCAACATCCTTGACCTGGTCATTACTAACATGGGCAACTGTTGCTCTACACCAATATTCAACTCCTCCCTGGTTAGATCTGACCACAAACTAATCACCTTGGAAATCCACATACCTTCCACCCCCCCCCCGCAAAGGTAATCACCATGAAAAACTTCTCCAAAGCTAACTTTGGGCTCCTAAAAACAGAGCTGGCTAACTTCACGGTACCCATGCAAATGGAGAATATTTGAATGAACGCTGAATCATACACCAATGCACTGTACGAACACGCACACAAATGCATGGCTCTCGACATACCCAATAGAACCAAGATGCTCTCCTCCAAAAAAAGGAAGCCAATTTGGTGGTCCCCTGCCATAAACAAACTCTACAACAGAAGGAGGAAACTGATGCGGAATAAGGTGAAGTCCCAAGACTGGAAAAACTCCCTTATCAGCCTCAACAAAAAGTTGAGATCCCTCATCAAATCCTCTAAAGCTAGCTATGAAAACAGAATTGCAGCAGATAGTAAAGACAATCATAATGTCTTCTATAGTAATGTAAAGAATTTTCATGGCAATACCCAGATTTGCTCTGAGCTACTACACAATGGTACCTCTTATACCGATCCAACAGATATTGCCAATATACTGGCCGACAGATTCAGTGCCAACTTTACCCCTCTCCCCCCCACCTCCAAAGGACCAATCACAATACCAGTAGATTGCCAGGCATCCAGTATTACTATTGCACAGGTTAAAACAGCACTGTCCAAGGCAAAGAATACAGCTGCTTCTATGGGACCTGACAATATCCCTGGCTGTGTTCTACATGAACTACAGAGTGAACTGGCACCTCGCCTGTGTACCCTGTTCAATCACAGCCTCCGCCCTCACCTCAGGCTTTGTCCCTACTGAATGGTGCACTGCTGCAGTCATCCCTGTCCACAAAGGAGGAGTGACTACAGACCCTGGGAACTATCACCCCATTACACTGATGAGTCTGATATGCAAAGCTATGGAACGCATCATCATGGACCTAATAAACAAGGATATAGAGAATCTCCAAACTCTGTATACTACACAGTTTAGTTTTGTAAAGGGAAGATCATGTCTGCTCAACTTTCTCAACTTCTTTGAGTCAGTATCCGGAGCTGTGGATGAAGGCAAGGTGGTTCATACAGCTCACCTTGATCTGGCCAAGGCCTTTGATACCATTCCCCACTCAGGAATCATAGGAAAACTAACTAAGCTAGGCATCAACCCCTATATCACTAGGTGAGTTGCAAACTGTCTCACAGATAGAACCCGCATTTTGAAGATAGCTGACTCCAAGTCATACTGTCGATCAGTCATGAAGGGAGTCCCACAGGGTTCAGTCCTGGGTCGTCTCCTGTTTGGTATCTACTTCTCTGGAGTCCAGGCTAACAAGAAGGGATTCTGGATGACAAAGTTCGCAGACAATTGCAAGTTGGGAGCTATTATTAACTCCCCAAGTGATGTTGACATCCTATAGAAAGGCCTCACTGAGACCAATGACTGGTGTCAGAACCATGGCCTTAAGCTCAATGCCAAAAAATGTGTCGTCATCCCCCTTGGAAAAAAAATGATTCACTTGAATTACCACATCGATGGTAGTCCACTGAACACAGAAGGAGTTATAAGAGATCTGGGAACATAGATTGATAGCAACCTCTCTTTTGACCACCACATTGCCACTGTGGTCAGAAAGTCCTTCTATGCGGCATATCTCATTACTAAGGGCTTTGCATCCAGGAAGAAAAAGGTTATTGTCTCCCTCTACTCTTCCCTCATTAGACCAATCACTGAGTACAATGCCCCATTTGGCATATACCTCACTAGACACCTGCAACAACTTGAGAGGCCACAAAAGTACCTTACAAAGAGGATCCTAAGGCTTAAACACTTGTCCTATATGGACAGACTCAAAAAACTCCAACTATTCCCTGTCTCATATTGCCTGCTTAGAGGCGATCTCTGCTTGATTTACAAAGCAATACCTGACCCAGCTCTGTTAGAAATGCTGCATCTAAAGAAATCCCAATCCTTTGGCACGATGGGCTCCAGAGACTTTAACCTCATTACCACAATCAACAGAACATGCTGGAGGGACAGGTTCATAACCCAGAGACTGCCCATGCTATGGAATAGACTTCCCATACATGTCAAGCAGAGCATCTCACTGGCCCACTTCAAGAGAAATCTTGATGAGTGGATGGGAAATAGAAAATTCATCCAGGGGACATTCCAGTGGCTCTACTTGACAGAGGCACTGGGAACTAAGTTCAGGTGGGACGATGCCAGGGTAAGCCTATGTGCTAGGCTTGTAAAGGTTCCAGGGCCATTAGCCAAGTACACACCTATGAATCTATGAGTCTCAGGGCATGAACGCTGGTCAAAGATAATTTAAACAAGTTATAATGTGATTAAACAGGAAACTTATTACACAACTTAGAAATTCAAAGACCCTTTGACTAGAGTTTGGCTACCCGTATACAGTTCCTTAAATACTCTGTTTATATAGGAAGGTCATATTTTGTGTTATTTATAGAGGAACTACTGAGCAAATTTTCGAAGACTTGCTAGATGACAGCTGTTTCAGACAATGTAAAAACTGCATCATGTTCACAAAAATACAAAAACTCAGAGGTGAGAGAGCTAGGCACACAGGTACATAGCAGCCTGAACTTTAACTGCTATATGCGCACATTGGTGAAGAAATCCTTTTATGTTTCATAACTTATAAGTAAAGGTATGGCATCCAGATCCAAAAGCATATTTATTTAACATTTGTTTACTCGGAAAGTCCAACTGGGACACAGCACATTTTCAGCCAAGGCCCAGGGAGAAATGCTCCAGATGCATGTCTTTGGAATGTGGGAGGAAACCAGACCACCAGGAGGAAACCCATGCAAATGCAGGGAGGACATGCAGACTCCACACAGAAGGCACCCCAGCCAGGAATCAAACCAGAGTACCTCTTGCTGTAAGGCAACAATGCTAACTGCTGCACCACTGTACCACCTATGTATAGTTCCACTGTACTCAGCTCTCATTAGACCACTAATCGAGTATAGTGCACCATTTGGCATGTACTCAACTAGGCACTTACAGCAGCTGGAGTGACCTCAGAGATTCCTCACAAAGAAAATACAGGGTGTAAACAACATGAACTATGCAGATAGACTAAAAGCCCTAATCTTTTATTCTTTCTCCTATACACTGTTAAGGGGTGACCTATGTTTGACCTACAAGGGACTCACAAATCCAGCCCTGATGGAGCTGCTACACATCTGCAAGTCAAATAGGATTAGGGTCACCCGATCTAGGGAAATAAACTTAGTGACTCAAACAAAATGTGCTCGAGAAACAGATATGTATCTCAGAGATCGCCTCTTCTTTGGAAAAGGCATCCTATTCACATTAAGCAGAGCCTTTCCTTGGCCCTCTTCAAATGCAATTTGGATCAATGGATGGGAAATTGCAAATTCACACCTGGAGTAGTGCCAACGTCCCTTATGAACAGGGGCAATCTGTAAGATACTCAATGCACAGGGACAAATCCATGCCATCCTCTTGCCCCTAGGGGCTATATATTGGGTAAAGTCATGTTATATTGGCTAGGCTTGTAAGGGCCCTTAAGCCATTAGCCTAGTAATCTCCAATGAACCTATGAAGCATATCGATAATATAGTACCAAACTAGCTGCAGAAATCCTACCCTGTTGACATACACACCCACTTAAGTACACATATGCAGAAGTTCAAAGAATACACTTAAAAATGCCAGAGCTGTTCTTCAAGAAGCTAAAAGTTAAACAAAACCAAATATCTCACATATGTATCATGTTCCAGGAAGTATAGGTTATAGGTCATTTGGATTACAGTCAAGTACCACTAACAGTACCAGCAAGTATCATAGAACCTTTCTCTGCCTTATGTTACACAGTGGTCAGTAAATCAAATTAATGGCTAAGCAGGCAAGAAGTCAAACCAGAAGAAAGGTTAATGATGGCAGCTCAAGACAAAGTCAAAACTATGTCTATAGACAGAGTGAAAGATACAGACAAATATCAATTTCTTCAGTAAAGCACTACAAACTGTCGCACATCTGGAAGCACTTAAAGGTGAGGGCCTTTACACTGACAAGAACAATAATGGGAACTTTGTTACGCCTGTCCTGCTCAAATATATGCAGAAAAGGCTTCTACAGTAAGCACATGGGGTGGGAACAGTGTGTTTCTTATTCCTTTAATTTTACTCCCTAAAATGTTAGAGATTTGAGCAGACACTTTCTGTTGCTTGTCTAGGAGCAGTGCATTGCTTATGAGCAGTAAGCTAGAATATATTAATGTGATCCTTTTTATCACTTTCCTCGTAATAAAATCTCAGACATCTCCACAGGTGGCTATCTTTTGGAGATAGGACTAAGGAGGTATGCTATGTAGTATACATTCTCAGATACTGCTGAACTACTAGCCATCTTTAGAGCAGAACCATAAATTAGAAATTCAGATGAATTCTAAATTAAGATCTAACACTGAGCAGCCTCTGCATATATTAATCTAATTTCTTCTTTAATTTAAAGTTTCAGTGGTGAAATCTGTAGCTGTGAAAGATTCTGAGTTCTGGCAGAAGTTAAAATTAAATTGCTTCCTTAATTAAAATTTTCTCTCAGATCTCACTAACATACTGTTCTACAAATGTAAGTTAATGCTTTCAGATTAAGTGATATACATATTTGTATTTGTTTTGTTATTAATGATGCCATGGCATGTTATAGTACAAAGGTGAAGCTTCACTTAATTTAATGTAGACTGTTGCTATCCAACTGACCTACAACACAAGAATACAAATTTGTACATTGTTTATACGGACACAGTCTACAAAGCTAAGAACACTTACTCGACAATCTGAATCAGGTACCGTGCATTTAATGTCTGCTTATACCCAGTCATTTTTAACCCAAACCACACCTTCATCAAAAATGTGTCATCTTGTAATCAGAAATATAGCCTTTTAATGACCTACTGCCAAACTGGATGATTCATCACAAATAAAGCTTCTGCCTTCACTCTCTCTGACATAAAAAAATAATTGCATTTTAAAATTAACTGCATCTCTTATACGGCTGGATTATTGAAGCTAATTGTACAGAATCTTGCTTAAGTGAAGCAGGCTTTGTGAAAGTGAGCTTGCTAATGGCTTTAACAAAGTGAAAGAAAATTGTATAAGCCAGTTTGCTAAAAGATAGGAAGCGTGACATTTGGGGTATGGGTATGTGTGTGTGTGTGTGCGTGTGTGCGTGTGTGTGTGTGTGTGTGTGTGTGTGTGTGTGTGTGTGTGTGTGTGTGTGTGTGTGTGTGTGTGTGTGTGTGTGTGTGTGCGTGCACCTGACTGTGTCAGTACTCTGACAGAGAGCCGAATCATGGTCAAATGGGGCCCTAGGCAGGATAATGGACCAAAGCCCCCCCAGCTGTACCAATATCCCTTTGATTGTCTCCTCAAAAAACATAAAATACTGTTCAATTACCTTAAGACATCGTTTAAACATATTAATGTGCATATTATTTTTTTCTTTACTTTTACATTGATCACAGAGATTTCGATTTACTTTAAAACTCTTATTCTTTCAGAGTTTACGACATAAAACATTGGCAGGCATTTGCTAAACAAAACAAAAAATTCTTACACTGAAACAGACGTAGTATAAACAACATTAAACTTCTCTTCCCTTTGACATTTAAAATGTACTGAAAAAGTGCTTGGCAACCCATTAAACTACAAGAAATATGCTGGGATTCATAGTCAAATAGTATATAGTGAAGCACTAATTACTGGCCATGTGGAATACACGTCTCGGTCATTACGTTATGCCTTTGTTCATTCATTTGACCGCAAGCAAACATCTGATGTGTACATTGTCATACAAGGTATTATCACATCTGTGTGCATGTGTATGTCAGTATATATAACTAGTTCACTCCTCCATACCAGAGTAGTTATGGTGCAAAGGAAAGAACTGATCGTAATAAATAGTATCATCCTCATATGAGCTGTGTCCTTTGGATATGATCCTTGGTTTCCTTGGTCTGTTGCCTGTTGACAATGTATTTATTTGACTGTGAATAAATGGAACATTGTTAAGTCTAACTATCAATACATTTTTACTTATCTTTATTTTTACTGGCACACGGGTATGAAATGCACTGTCTTTGGATTACAGCCCTTTTTACAGATGAGCAAGGCCATGAGTAGTTGATCAGCTACTTCCTGTAGTGCAGGGTTTAATTCCCTCAGCCTTTGTTTGCTTCCTATGAGACTCAAGTCCTGTCATCAGACAGTGCTCTGGGGTTGTTCCTGAAAAGGGACACATGTCCAGTGGGTTGTTCCAGACTATTAACAAATGTGTTGCTCATCTGTCTTTTCAATTTTTGCACCTTTCACATGGCTTCTAATTAGTGCTTCACTTTATCATATTTGACTATGAATCCCAGAACATCTCTTGTAGTGTAATGGGTCATCAGAGGCATTTTCAGTACATTTGAATGTTGGGGGAAGAGAAGTTTAATGTTGTTCTTACAAAGTCTATTTTGGTGTAAGAATTTTTTGTTTTGTTTAGCAAATTACTGTCAATGTTTTTGCTGTGAACGTAAAGAAGAAAATACTATGTGCATTGATAGTTTTAAACAGTGTTTTATGCTGATTAAGGAGAGACAGGTAATGGGATATCAGTACTGTTGGGGGACCCTGGTCCATTGCCCTGCTTAGGGCCACATTTGACCATAATCCAGTACTGGCTGTGAGACCCATAAAGAACAATGCATTGCATCTCATGCTCTCCCAACCACTTACTTCAAGAATCTGAGAAAAACACCCAAAATCTGGAACACATTTTAAATATTGGTCCTACATACTTAGAACATTGCTAACATAGCATGTTTTGAGTTAGCATGCATTTTCTGAAGGGTCTGAAATTCATGTGTTCATCATTTAGTAACTATAGTCCACAACAATTTACAAGAAACTGACAAGTTTTATGAGGAACACACCAGAAATATGAGAAAAAACAGGAATAGTTAAGAACTGTACATTATGCATAATTCACTTACAAAGTTAACAAAGCAAATTGTTGATTTCCATCTACATGCTTTTCCTAAACAATAGAAGTATAAAACAATAATTGCCGGCTTTGCTGATAGACTGTAATTCTCAATGATTTGTCAAAAAATAAATCATTTTTTAAGGGATCGAGCAAAATATGGCAAAATCAGTGGTATTCTGTAAAATCAATGACAGTTGTCAACATCTACATATCCCTATACATGCATACATGTATACATACATATATATTCGCAGACACACACACACACACACACACACACACACACACACACACACACACACACACACACACACACACACACACTTCTCTCCAGGAAGCCTTACATTTACCCGAAGACTCCTGTTTAACTCTGGTTGTAAAGCATATTCTACTCATTGGCTCAAAACACTGTCAATCTCAAGCTCCATTAAGACTTGCATTTCATTTCAAAAGCAAGCACCAGCTCTAGGAAGATTCATATTTTCTGGCTGCCTGTTCATACTCAATTCAGGAAAAGCAGTCATTGCTGGCTGATGGATGTTCATAACTGCCATGTACACAGTTGAAGCTGTTCCAAAAAAACAAACAAAAGCATCCATTCAAAAAATCCCATGTTTCTCTCTGTTTAGCTCCAGGAAGTCTTCTCTCATTGGCTTAAAGGGAGAGCAAATGAGAGAAGACTTCCTTGAGCTTTACTTTTACTCATTTAAAAGAACAAGAACAAGCACTGAACTGGGTAAATGTGGAGATGTGGGAATGTTTTTTATGATGTGGGACATATATTTTGTTTATAGTTTATGGGGCCACCTGGAAAGCACCAGGCACGTGGCAGCTGCCCAGATCTCCTTGTGCTGTGTCCACTCTGTTTTGATGTCAGAGCACTAGATGATGTGCTATTCCTCCTGTCCTGTGCAAGTAACTCATAGTTGGTTATGTTAAACAAGGGGCAAGGGGACCCTAGCTCCTTGCATGAGAGATATGAGGGAAAATTGGAATCTCAATTAACCAAACAACCTACAAATGTAATTAAAAAGGCAGCTGTATCATAAATAAAAGCAGTACAAAATTAGACATGCCCTGTAGTTTTGACCCATGATGGTTGTTTGATGGCAAGGCAATAGTTTTGTCTTCTCATTAAGGAGACTTATTTTCCTGCTGATTACGTGACTGAATATCATTTGTGAAATAGTTACAATAGACATGTAAAATATGTAGGAAACAACAGCATTCTATTTGCAGAACACAAAATTCTAAACCCTTGGTTTCATTTTTTTAATGCTCCATCACTGGGCTATCATCAAACCCATTTTCCCATACCCTTTACAGTCTTGGATCCAGAACAGATACAGGTGTGGGAGCTACTGATGGTCAAACATGAATGTTAATAATCAATCAATACCTAGTCCTACTTCTTGGTATATTCACTCCTCATTTCATTTTCATGTTCTACATATTTAGAAATACACATATGAGACTGGGAAGACTAAACTGTAGAAAGCAGGAGCACGTTATACAGACATTAAAGGTACAAGTGGATTCAGTGGTACTAGGCATTAAGTTTAACCCTGGATGATAATTACTAACTTCATGCTCCCAGCTGTCCACACCACCTCACTGACTTCTCTTTTTTGTCTTTCCATGCCTTGATTTAAGCTGAAGAGTAAGCCTGACCAAGACAGCAAAGAAAATGACTAAATTAATCTGGGGACCAAGGGATGGTAGGCCCACTGTAGTGGTGGGGTTCTAGATCATACGAAATACATTTTAGAGATTTTCCACCAACCCTTTGAGCCAATGATGGCCTGAACATAAATTCTGACTAAGGAAGGAAATTCAGTCTTATTTTACTTGAAAAAAAAAGAACTGCATCCAAGATTTGATGTTCAAAGCTGACAAAAATAGTGTTCCCTATAAACTGACGAAAAGATATATAACAAATACCTAGAAATACTGCCTGCCATTATATCTCAGGAAATAGCAGCCACTTCCTACACATCCCTGTGAGTTAGTCTGTGAGTAAAGTGAAAGAATAAATGTCCCCAATCATATATTTCAAGTTGTTACTGTCGTACATTTACACAACATGTCACCTCTCCCCTATCCCGTAAAGACAGCCATTGTCTGTGCACCCCTTTGATGTCAGACAGGGATAAAAGTAAACAAAAAAATGCCACAGGGACATTTCAACTTGATTCTGTCAGACATATATACACACATAGTTTGTTCCCTTACCCATATCCCTGAAAGACAAGACATTTGCATACACATGATTCTAAAGTTGTAAAAATAGGGATAACAGAAATGCAGTCCAACATGTTACTCCAAGACAGTATATAGCCTCCAGGCTAAGCTCAAATTAACTTCTGTGCAAAGCTCTGAGATCTGATTATGAGGAAAGTTACAGAATGATGGCCATGCTGTCCCTAGCTCACACATAATTTATGCAAATTTCTGTGTAAACCTCTGAGCAGGACCAGTTTCAGATGAGTTAGGCCTAAGGCAGGGGTTTGAAGAAGGGTCTCCCTTCTAAGCCTGTGTCAAAATGCCCTTTTATAGCTGGGGTTGTGTGGGTTGCCAGACTCCCAGAAAGTCTGAGGGTCTAAATGCACTGTGAATACATTTTCTGCCGTTTTTTGAAATGTAATTACTTGTTAACGGTTTTGCTATTATTCAGAGGAATTATATTTTTTTAACATACATACTGCTCCCAACAAGCCAGGTCTAGCACTTGTATGTACTGCGGTGGTGGTGTTGCGGTAGCGTTGTCGCCTCACAGTAAGATGTTGTCCCATTCAATTCTCAGCTAGAGCGTCTTCTGTGTAGAGACATGCGTGAATGGGTGTACCTTCGTTGAAGGTTGTGCGTCAGAGCTGGCAACTCGGCACGTAAAAATCTACTGCCAATCATTAGCGGACTGGAGTTCCGCTGTGGCGACCCCTAACCAGGAAAAGCCGAAAGACACAACAACAACTTACAGCCACTTGTATGATGGTATACACCTCAGGTATCTGTTTGTGATTAAATGTATTACACATAAATGGCCCAGAAATGTGTTTTAGCTCACTTCTGTCAGAACCATGCAGTGCAACACTTAGCAACCCCATCTTCCCTCTCAACTTTTTATCTAAATCATTGGCAAATAATGAAGATCAAGGACAGATTTTAAATATTGTTCTTGTATAGTTAGAAAGTTGCCAGAACAACTGGTTTTGCATTTACAAGGATTTCCTGAAGATGATGAGTCTGAAAATCATGTGTGTCATTAGTGAGTACAGTACAAAAATGCCAGAACTCCACACTTTTTACCTGAAATATATCAAAACATGAGGCAAAAATCAGGGACATTAGAGAGCAATGCCCCCTGCACAAAACACACACACATATAACCACTTGTATAACAATATGCACCTTAGTTATCTCATTGTGATCAAATAAATGAATGTAGAAAAATGGTCCAAAAATGGATTTCAGCTTACTGCTTTCAGAACCATGTAAGGCAACCCACTACAATCCCCCAAGCCCCAAGATAGAGACAGAGTTTATCTATTGTGCATAGAAGTTTCAAGACTAAGTGGATTTACATGCATTTTCTGAAGGATATGGTCTGAAACTCAAATGTCTGTCATGATTTAGTGATGGCAGTAGTTGACAATTTGTCAAAACAATAATTACAAGGAACAGTCCAAAGACATAAGGGAAAATCAGGGACATTGTACAAAATCAAAGACTAGCTACCTCACTGTCGCTCAGCAGACTTTCAAAGGCGACTCCCTCTTATGGTCAACAACTCCTTGACATCAACCAATTTAACACAAACATCAAAGAGGGCTGCATTATTAAAAATGTTACTGCAGCATGTAACTCCCTACCAAGACTTGCCAGAGTAGCTCCTATACGACATTGGATTGTGAGGATCAGATGACAACAATATGCTCGTCACAGATAAATCATGTTTTAATGTCACACTGAAGTTCTTAGTTAAAGAAGAAAGTTAAAAATAGGCTGTACCTCTAAAGTGGTATAACTGAGAGGTGGGCACTAATGGAGAAGCTTTAGCTTTCTTACCTCTCCAAGTAAATTTGCCACTGCCTTTTGACAAAGCACTTTTTCTGCAAAGCAACAGCTGAAATATTCATTCCCAGACCGTGGTGAAAACCTTACTGCCCATTTGTTCAAAGAACTGGTTGACGGATGATAAATCCATTCATTCCTACTGAGTGTGTGGCCACTGTGGTAGGGATGGGCACTACTTAATTCTTTTCTTTACAATGGCCACTTATTGCTTGCCTATGGGCCACACGGATGTCCACTAGATCAAATGTTGTCCGCCGTAATGCTGCATTTCAAGAAAATGTATTTAAAAAAGGTACCCAGTATTAAAAAATGGATTTATTTACAAGAGAGTTGTTTCCTTTCTGGTGAGGACATAGGCAATATAGCCTTCGGGGGCATTTTTGTAGTTCTTTCTTCAGAATTTAACATATCCTAATCATTGAGAAATGGTAACCTACATTGGATTGTACCAAAATCCTTCAAGTTTTCAAGTCCCTCAGAGACTCATCATATTTCAATATTTTTTTGACAGCATTCTTTTGTATTGTCTTATTCAGATATATCCAGTTTCCTCTAAGGGGGAATTCTTACCTATGCTACCTGTTACCTTCTAAGACATACTAGTACTATTCCATTGGACACATTCATTCCTAATATTCTCCATGTCATGTTAACAATTTCCATAAAGTCAGAAATCATCACATTTTTCAAAAGCCACATCATGATATTTTTCCTTCAAAAAAGCAGGTGCAGCTGATTCCACTGTTTGCTGGTGGTGTCAGAGCCCATGATTTGATCAAAAACATTCATTAAAATGTAATGTTTCTAGTAATCGTAGCTTATGTAAGTAAATAAAACGATTCTGATTTTTTTTGTGTTTGTTTAACCATTTTCTAGTCTACAGTAATTCTTCAGTTCCAAATAATCTAACTTGCTGCTTCTTAATACAATGAAGCTCAATTTCTTCTAGAAAGACAGCAACAGATCTAATATGCTGCTATGTGGTTTAGTACTGCACCAAATATTTCACTTTGAACTTTATATGAGTCAGTCTTTGCATAGCTGAACAGCACTATGAACCAGTCCATTGAGTATTAAGGCTACATATGACAACCATAAGCACACATGACCTGATGAAAAATGATAGCTATTTAGAGCTGAGAAAATAATGCCCTGGCCTCATACTGCTTTTCAGAAAGGTGACAGATTTTCCATAATTACAATAAATTTATTGAGCACAGTACAATCCTGCAAAGAAGAATGCAACCGATTTAGCAGAGCTAAAGTGCGTTATGGTAACAAACACTCAGAAATGCTAGCAATATAAAATTTTATAGCACTAAAAAGGATCCCTTTTGTAATTCCAAGACTTAACTGCAAGCTCCAGAATTATAAAAAACAACTCTGAAAACATAGGAGAGAAGCAAATGTTGAACATTGCTGTTCTCCTTTGAGGTTATCTTTTTTGCAGGGCTACAAGCCCCCCCGCACACATCAAACTTGTATAGAGCAACTTTGAGATCACCATACCGCAAACAAAATGTAATCCTCCAAGAAATAGGAATCTGCTATATGCAAGTCTACACTGTTGCTCTTTTAGTCTCACTATTTCGGTACTCACACAAATGAGACTTGGAATTAAAAATGGTTACCCTAATATGAGTTAACATTTAGTATGACCAAATGTTTGCACTACATTATTGAAGAAAATTAATTCTTAGACAAAATGCCAGTCATTACTTTTCCCAGTTTCTGGTTTATTTTGACATTCACAATGGATACCATTTTGCCCAAACACACTGTACTTTTTTGCACAGCCGTCTTTTGTTTTGTTAATATACATAATTGACGGTCTAAGCAATGGGATGGAATTTGGTTACGACTGACTTGAGGAAGGGTGTAGAATGTTTTAGAGAACAGAAATGATGTGTGCTGTTGTGATCACCTGTTATTCTGTTGTAAATAAGCATGTATCTCCCATAGTGTTAGGATTTGGTAACCTATGTAGATTGTATTTTTTTCTGACAATGAATGTTTGCTAATAGGCACCAGTGCTTTTCCGTTGCATCATGATAATTAATTTAGTTCTCATTTCTTCAACAGAGACTTAAGCAAGCCATTAGGCCAACCTTAGACTGGGGTCCAGCTCTGGAAGAAAACAGAACAGGCATCTATGTGAACACTCTGCCAGGTAGCCAGTCACCAAAGCCTCTTATTGTCCACATGAAGAACTATGGTGGCATCACAAGCTATGAAAATGCGGCACTTGATGTGGACCGAGAGCTAGAAATGGAAGAAGAAGTGATGATGTAATCAGTGCCAGTAAATGTGGCATTAGGATGGGGGTACAGAATATGCTCTTCCATGACTGATAGTAAACTTCAAGCTATAATATTGCAAACCAGCAGCAGTGGAGATTTCATAGCTGGAGTTATAAATGTTTTCGTACTATATGATCTTTGATATGCTCCTTACATGAATCAAGTCATGATGCATGTGTGGGTGTCAGTATGTGTGTGCGTGTGTCTCTGTCTGCCTTCAGTCTCTCTCTACTTACATGCACACACACACACACACACACACACACACACACACACACACACACACACACACACACACACACACACACACACACACACACACACACACACACACACACGCACACACACGCACACACACACTAAATCATTAAATAAGATTATAGGTATTTGAGTCTGTGGACTGTGTGAATGCATATCTTGCTCTTGCTGCATAGTTCCCACTTTTTACATCTCTGTATCTATCTAGTTATACAGTCTTTATATTTATATAAATATATATCTATGGGTTCCATTTATGTGGTTGATGATGAAAGTGGCTGAGTCTGTTTTTATCTGTTTGAAATGATCAAATGTATAGGTGGTTGGTTGTATATGTAATTGGGAGTTGCTTAGTTGTTACCTGTATAAATAAGATTCTGCTAATTATGTTTAAATGTTTTGTATGTTTTTATGGTATCAGGGACATGGGGGGTACATTTCTTTATCACCAAAAGGTCCCCGTAGAATGTAATTGCAATTTCAACAGGAATATGTACGCTGCCTAGTGATGGCACATGATTTTCTAGCAATGGAGTATTCATAGGATTCATTTAGTTGTGATTACAATATACTGTGAGTTCAATTAATTCTTAATCAAGTACTTGTTTATAAGCAATAGTGCTTTGGCAGCTTTCATGTAATTTATATATATATATATATATATATATATATATATATATATATATATGTATATACACACACACACACACACACACACACACACACACACACACACACACACACACACACACACGCACACACACACACACCATGCATATTTACCCTAAAATTGGCAATTACAAAGGGTGCGAAAATAGACATTTAATTGACAAAATGTTTAGATATTTTCATCACCATCTCACATCAAGAATCTATCACCATTCTTATCACATCCTCCACAGTCATAATGAAGAATTAAAAAACACATGATGCATGTACATATCCCCAAGAAATAAAACTATATGCCCAGATCAAGTCCCTTAAAACAAAATGTATTAACTTTAACAGGAAAGGCTAAAACTGAAACATATATAAGCAAATACAACCTGGATTCAAACTAGCCAAACAAAAACTGTCATTACTGGTAAAATGGATTCAATTCTATACTACTATCACAAGCTTAAAACATAATTACAAGAAACAAATTCAAACATAACTCCCATTACACTATAAAATATTACATGAGCCTCAAAAGGAGTTCCCTAATAGTTCACTGCAGATATTTCACATATCAAACAACCTAGAGTCCCATATATTCAATGTATTATTTTTCTGAATGCTGAAATCCAAACTTAAAGAAACATTCATTTCAATAAGATGAGGTAATTGTGTAGTTTGGTCCTTTTCTGAACAGAGGTTACATGGTTTCTATAGGGATTGCCTCATGCATTTTCAACTGTTTTCCTAGGTAAGTTTTAATTCATTTAATATTTTATAAAATGTATTAAACTACATTTGTGGTTAAGTACTGTGGGTTATGTTAATATTGGTTAGCGTTAGCTTTCTTAGATAGTTTGACATGATTAATTTTATTAATTTTAGGCTAATTATTTCTAATAATGCCCTTTTCCATTTGGCTAGTTCTGTGTCCTTATTCATTCAGAAATGAATTTAATTCTGAGAAGATTAGTTTATATGAGCAGTGCTCTTTCAATGTGTGCATTACTGGGGAGTGGTGGATTCTGTTTGAGTAGTAAATGTAATATTCTTTTCCTTAGCTGTCTTTGAATCGAGTTTTCATAAATGATGATGGCGGGGAGATGGTGATAAATGTCCATTACTGAAGGCAGTGCGGTGGTTAAAGGTATTGCTACTCATTAGGTCACAGTAACGTTTTATTGCACCATATATCAGTGTCCATACACAAACACAACTTTATAGTACATATGCCTGAACACATGCATATACATGTGATGTGTGTTTCTATATGCTCTTTTGAGGCTGTAACGATCAAGGAAGTTATGTAATTATAAATGCTCAGAAATATGTGACCTGCAGTATTTTAAGGACTCTAGGCACACAGATGAATAATTATTACATAACCTATATCCTGCATCATACTGTTACAGTTACAAAATGGGTATATTAAGCATTCTTACAAAAGCTAGATTTCAATTAATTGACAAATATTTTCACACTTTAAAAAAATTTCATCCTTACTGAACATTGGTTGTGTTTTTGTGTTTTCATCTGGCAAATTTCATGTCTGCTTCAGAAATCTGCAGCTACCAGTTTACATTTCTCTGTTGAAAACCATGCAACTAAATTACAGAGTAAAGCCATAGATACAGTTACATTGGTAAAATGCTGCAAACATTATTTATGCACTTTTGGTCATACAAAATTAAAGAGCTTCTTTCAAGAAATAAAATGAACAAATTTGAAATGCATGTAGAAATATTGGTGTCAGACTTGTTTCCAATGTAATATTGATAAAAAAGTCTTATGTTTTGCATCAGTAGTGTGGTAACCTGGAACCTTTCCTTTCCTTGAGACATTTTAGTCTTAGACTTGGCATATATAAGTACTGAGAGGGAGTTGAATGTGCGGACACCCCCCCCCCCCATAAAAAAACACTTTTTAATGATTTTAATTTTACCTGATGTTTCTGGTCAAGATTTTGTGATGTTTTTTGACTGGATGTCAAGAGTCAATAACTCAGTAGTCACACTTCCATTAGGAAGTTTAAAATTACATTTTAAATATGATATTTAATAGCAAGATGATTTTTACTGTAAATTAATCACCCCTGTTTGTAAGGGAACATAGAAAAATATAGACTAATTTGATGTGTAGAGTTTATTAATTTTTCAAGTGAACAATATTTGGTAGTTAATAATCTCTTTTTGCATGGCTATGCAGTCTGATAGAGCTATACAAAGAAATACTGTGATGGGCAGAAATTGAAGCAACATCACCAAAACTGTCTAACTCACCACTGTACTACTACATGGAACACATCTTATAGGGCTATTGTACTGCTATAAACTCAACTACTGTACAGTAGGGAGCATCATGCTACAGAAATGGAAACCTAATACTGAATGCAGTATGTCTATTGCAAGTAAGTAAAGTATGGATGAGACAATACTTTATACACTACCTGAGGTATATGAGTAACCAGAATGGTTTCTTTGTATGTATTATCCAGTGCAACCAGATGTTCAGTTATGAGCACTGAACTAATTCTCTCTTTTCCATTCCATGTATACTGCTTAGTAGAGAGAGCACTTCTAAGAATATTGAAGCATCAGGACAATTAACTGATAAAACATTTAGTTAAAAAATAGCTTGTCCAGTTCACCCTGTTCACTGCAGTTTATTGTAGTAGTTGCATGTTGGGAGGGCAGACCCTTGCTTTATGATAATGAAATAAGTGTGACTGATGACATTTCCATCAGAATTCAGAATTCTGTAAACAGTGCGCATGATATATAATATAATGATTATAGTGTTAACTGCAATAAGACGGTAGTTGGCACAAACTGTTAAGACTATAAGCTGTAGTTCCTGTGGTACAGGGTTTGATTCCCTCATGCCTCATTTGCATCCTGTTTGACCTTGAGCAAGTCGCTTAGCCAGATATTGCCTCTCAGCCATCCTTGAAAAGGGACTGTGCCTACCTGGATAACAAATGAGCATTGTTGCGTCTTTCGGCTTATCCCGGTTAGGGGTCGCCACAGCGGAACTCCGGTCCACTAATGTTTTGATAGTGGATTTTTACGTGCCGAGTTACCAGCCCTGATGCGCAACCTTCAACGAAGGCATGCCCATTCACGCATGCCTCCACGCAGAAGATGCTCTAGCTAAGAATCGAACGCGACAATGTCTTGCTGTGATGCGACAATGCTACCGCAGCACCACTACTGCGGATATAAATGAGCATTATTGTTATGAAATCCTGTTAGGACAGTTACATCTCTGATCAAGACAATAAATCTGTATAAAATAGGTAGCCTTATATTTCTTCTGTTTTGTCATACATTTAAAACGATGAAATACTATTATTGCCCCTCACTTTCCAACAAAATTTAAAAAAAAGTATATTATACAGCCTGAGGGAAACATCAGTTGTTTTTATCTCATTACTTTGACCTAACAACAAAAAGCCCTCGGTAAAAAAAAAGATATTCTAAAAAGTTATCCCAGCTAACTAGAATCATCTGTGCAAATGTGTTAGAGGGGAAACTGAGTATCTCACTTTTAGGTTTTACCTCAAAAAATACATTCAGAGCACTAACAGCTGTAGATGTTTCAGGTATTCTGGCTGTCAATTTTCCCCCTGTTCTGACTTTGCACAATCTCTAGAGCAAAATGTACATCCCTACAATCTGTCCTTAGTAATTTTTCTTAATCTTTTTATAGGATTCTTCTCTTTTTTTTCCCTATAGCAACCCTTTTTCATTAGTATATCCTCACACTCCATCCTGCTTTATTAATCATGGGGAACTGTGTATGAAAAAAACATGGGATGATTTTATATAGCTGCATAGGGTTGGCAATTGGTTCATAGGTAGGTACTAGGCTATTGGCCCAAGGGCCTAAGTAAGCCTAGCCAACAAGGTTCCCTGGCTTATGCCACCCAAGAAAGTAAATTTCCTGTGCCCCTGCCGAGCAGAGCCACAGAAGTGATCACCGGGGTGTATTTCCTATTTCCCATCCACTCAACAAGATTTTTCTTGAAGAGTGCTAATGAGGAACTTTGCTTGACATAGATGGGTAGCTTGTTCCAGAGTATAGGAAGTCTCTGAGACAGGAATCTATCCCTCCAGCATGCCCTGTTTATTGTGGTGACAAGGTTTAGGTCCCTAGAGTGTGTAACTCGGAGGGATTAGGATTTCTTAAGGTGTAGCATGTCGAACAGCTCTGGGTTTAACATAGCTTTATATGTTAGGCAGAGATTTCCTCAGAGTAGGTGATATGCTACAGAGTAAAGCTGGAGTTTTTTTGAGACGGTCAGTGTAGGACATCTGTTTAAGGCCAGTAATCCTCTTTGTGAAGTACTTCTGTGGCCTTTCTGGCTGCTGCAGATATCTTGTGAGGTTCATTCCAAAAGGGGTGTTGTACTCTATAATGGGTCTAATGAGTGCTGAGTAGAGGGGAACAATGGCCTCTTTTTTCCTGGATGAGAACCCTTTTGTGATGAGGTGTGCCACGTAGAAGGATTTCCTGACTACTGTGGTGATGTTTTTATCAAAGGAGAGATTACTGTCTACCTGGGTCCCAAGGTCTCTTATCACTCATTCGGCATTAAGTAGACTGCCATTTATGTGATAGTTCATGGGTGCAGAGTTTTTACCAAAGGGGATGACAGTGCACTTTTTGGCATTGAGCTTGATGCCATGCCTCTGACACCAGGCATCTGTCTCAGTGATGCCCTTCTGTAGGATGTCCACATCATTTGGGGACACCACTATGGTTCCTAGTTTGCAGTCATATGTGGACTTCATTAGCCAGCGGCCATCTGTGCTAGCCTGTACTTCAGAGAAGTAGATACCAAACAGGAGAGGTCCCACGACTGAACCCTGTGGTACTCCACTTGTCACTGGTTTGAAGTCAGATTTGGAGTCTGCAACTTTTACAGTGTGGGTTCTGTTAGTGAGCCAGTTGGCAACCCATCTTGTGACGTAGGGATTTATACCTAGTTTAGTGAGTTTAGCTATAATTCCAGAATGGCGGATGGTGTCAAAAGCCTTGGCGAGGTCAAGATAGGCTGTGTGAACCGAACCACCTTACCCTCGTCTACGGCTTTGGTGACTTCCTCAAAGAAGTCGATCAGATTCAGAAGGCATAATCTGCCTTTCACAACCCCGAACTGGGTGGCGTCCAGAGTTTGGAGGTTACCAATGTCTTTGTTTATGAGTTCCATGATGATACTTTCCATGGCCTTGCAGACCAGGCTCATCAGGCTAATAGGGCAATAGTTCCCAGGATCAGTGGTGGCTCCCCTTTTGTGGAGTGGGTTAACTGTTGCTGTGCACCATTCAGTGGGCACAAAGCCTGACGTGAGACTATGATTGAACATGGTGCTTAGGTGGGGAGCCAGTTCATTTTGAAGTTTGTGTAAAACACAGCCTGTGATGTTGTCCGGTCCCATGGATGCTGTGTTTTTGGTTTTAGAGAGTGCAGCTTTTACCTGCATAGATGTGATTACAGGGACTCTGCATTCTTCCTGTATAAGATATGGGCCCTTTGAGGGTGAGAGGGGGGTAAAGTTTCCACTGAACCTATCTGCCAGGATGTTGGCAATATCAGTTGGTTCTGTAATTTTCATGCCATTGTGCTGTAACTCAGAGCTGATCTGAGTGTTGCCAATGAGATTCTTGACATAGCTATAGAATGCTTTGTGGTTGCCCATAGAAACAGTGGTGATTTTGTTTCCGTAGCTAGCTTTGGAGGATCTTATAAGGGATCTCAGGTTCTCACTGAGGCTGACCAGGGAGCTCCTCCACTCATGGGATTTTACTCTCTTTTACAACAGTTTCTTCCTTCTGTTGTAGAGTTTGTTTATGGCAGGGGACCACCAGATTGGCTTCCTTTTTTTTGGAGGATAGCGTCTTGGTTCTGTTTGGGATAGCACGATCCATGCATTCATGTAAGTGCTTATAGAGTGTATTTGTGTAGGATTCAGCAGTCGTAACTGTATTGTCCATCTGCATGGGTGTCATGAAGTTCACCACTTCTGTCTTAAGAAGCATGAAGTTGGCTTTGGAGAAATTTTTTATCATGGTTTCCTTAATGGTGGGTGGGTGCGGGATGTGGATATCTAGGGTGATTAGCTTATGGTCGGATCTGACCAACGAGGAGTTGATTTCAGGAGTGGAACACTGGTCACTCATGTCGGTAATGACTAGGTTTAGGATATTGTTGCCCCTGGTGGGGGTGTGGATAAGGGCATTGGAATTTATGAATTCCAGAAAGCGTTGAACGAAGGAGTTTGTACATGAGTAGTTTTCCCAGTTAATGGTGGGAAAGGTGAAATTGCCCATTATTAGGGTGTTTGGTTGAACCCTAATATTATCCCGTATATCAAGAAAAGAGGAGTGGGAATCCTGGGGTATGGTGGGGGATCTGTAACAAGCTACAATTTGGATTGCAGTTTTGCCCAGAGTTAGTTGCATTTGGATAACCTTGGATGCATTATGCTGCACAACTAGCCTGAAGGTGTGGATATCCTTAATGAATAGGGACACACCTCTGCCTTTGGTGTTCTGGTCCAGGTTAGATGGCCGAAAAGTGTGGTATGAGTTATAGCCTGGTAATGAAGATGTGCTCTCTAGAGCCTTGAACCAGGTCTCAGTCACTGCACAGACATCGATGTTCTCCATTTTAAGGAGTGCCTCGAGCGAGTGCATTTTGAGATTTAGACTTCTAGTATTGAGTAGCATTACCCTCTGTTTTTGCTTGCCTGTTCCTGTTATGGTGGTGAATTTGTCATTTGAACCTTGCCTAAAAAGGCACTATAGGGGTGGCAAGAGCCTTAGCCAGTATCTGGCATCCCAGGGATGACAGGTGTAGGCCATTTCTGGCAAAGCATCGTGGTCTGTCGACCATGTCATTCCAGGCAGACAGATACTGGATCCCCTTAGAATAACACCAGAAGCTTAGCCAATTGCTGAAGTCAATCATTTTGTCCTTGTACTGCAGTATCATTCTGGGCGATGGCAGGATGCAACTCAGGGATAGGGTCATACCTGCCTGGGCTTCAAGATCAGAGAGCTCTTCCATGTCTCTTTTCATGTAGTACAGGGAGGTATGTCTCAGGTCATTCACACCAACGTGGATAATGACAGAATCATATCTGTACTTGTTGTGGAGTGACCTGAGAGCATGGGTTATATGGCGGATCCTGGCACCTGACATGCAGCTGACAGTAACCTTCTCCTTGTTTAGCCTGGTGAGTGGGATGTCAGTGTGCCTGACTATAGAGTCACCTATGACTAGTGTGTTGGGTACGTTGGTTTGCCTTATGGGCTGTGGTTTATTGGCACACTGAGTCTGTGGGCTATGTGTCATTTGTGTTGTGTTGGGGGGTTGAGGTTGCTTGCGTTTCTGCTTTGGAGGTCTCTGTTGCTTGAGCAGATTATTATTGAGAGCCTCTGAGAATGTTTTTGTGTTTCTATGTGTGGATTTTGGTGGTGTAGGTTTAGAGGTATGTGAGGAGTGTGGTCTGGTGCAAGTGTTTACCTTCTCCTCTTGACTGTCAAGTTCAGTCTTGGTTGGAGACAGCTTTAACTCCAGTTTGGTTAGATACATGCATCTCTCACAGGTTGTGGTGTTGGGTGGTAGGAGGAGAGGGTTGTCTCTGTACATGAGGCAATTGCTACATTGCCCCAAGATGCCCAGATTCATCAGATAGACAGGAGAAAACACTGGGAGCTGACCCTTGGACATGCCTGAATAAAAAACTACTTTCCTCTAGACAAGTGAGGAAACTGAGTATAAGAGCTGTTTTTCTCTAAGCAAGTAAGGAAAGTAAGTACAAAAACTGTTTTACACTAGGTAAGGAGGAAGGTTGAGTGCTGTAGTAATTTGCAGCTTATTTAGTGCTAACAACAAGTTCTGAACAAGTGCTGAGCACTAATAAGCAAATTCAAGTTCTAAAGCTAAGAATCTGTACCTGGATCTTGTGATAGATAGGCTACCTAGTGCTTACCACTCCTACTGATAAGCTAGAATGCTTCCCTCCAACACAGAAAGGCTTGGGGATTCAGAAGTTTACAAACAGTCCTGGATACAGCAAATCTGTAACTGGACTAGACTAGTTACAGGAAAGGTGGGAAACAAGCACAAACGCATGCTTTTAAACCAGAAAGTTGAAAGAGATGGAAAAACTACCCAAAACAGCCAATAAACTACAATTTCTTGGCCAGAAACCACTCTTGTGGTAGATAGGTTACCTAGTTCTTACCACTCCCACTGATAGGCTAGAAGGCTTCCCTCCAACACAGAAAGGCTTGGGGGTTCAGAAGCTTACAAATAGTCCTGGATACAGCAAATCTGTAACTGGACTAGACTAGTTACAGGAAAGGTGGGAAATAAGCACAAATGCAGGCTTTTAAACCAGAAAGTTGAAAGAGATGGAAAAACTGCCCAAAACAGCCAATAAACTACAATTTCTGGGCCAGAAACCACTCTTGTGGTAGATAGGTTACCTAGTTCTTACCACTCCCACTGATAAGTTAGAAGGCTTCCCTCCAACACAGAAAGGCTTGGGGATTCAGAAGCTTACAAATAGTCCTGGATACAGCAAATCTGTAACTGGACTAGACTAGTTACAGGAAAGGTGGGAAATAAGCACAAATGCAGGCTTTTAAACCAGAAAGTTGAAAGAGATGGAAAAACTGCCAAAAACAGCCAATAAACTACAATTTCTGGGCCAGAAACCACTCTTGTGGTAGATAGGTTACCTAGTTCTTACCACTCCCACTGATAAGCTAGAAGGCTTCCCTCCAACACAGAAAGGCTTGGGGGACTCAGAAACTTACAAACAGTCCTGGTTACAGCGAATCTGTATCTGGACTAAACTAGTTACAGGAAAGGCAGGAAACAAGCTTAGAAATGTTTTTTTTTTTTTGGAAAGTGGAAAGGGAGAAAAGAGAAACAGAAGATAATTTAAAATTAAGGACCTAAGAGGCTTGCCCTTCACAGATATTCTCTCTGTATTAGGTAGAATGAGATAGTGACACTAGACTGGAATAGAGCTGAATAGATGGGACTGGTAGGAGTGTCTGAAGTCAAAATATGATCTCAATGTACTCGCTTGAGTGAGCAAATGAGAGGAGTGTTCAATCACAAATTTACAGGAGGGGCGGGCAATTCCAAAGCCACTAAAATTAGTACCAGAACAAGAACAGGGAGGGCAGGCAGGAAACTAACTGCAGAGACAGAGAGAGACCACAGTATTCTATGAAACAACTAAACAGAAAAATAAATAAATACAGAGAGACACAGACTAATGAAACAATTAAATACACAGAAAAATAAAATAAAATGCAGTACAATCTTTAACATTGCAAGTTTGTATTTAACTCAGCTAGTAATGCAGCTGATTGTAGGTATCATATTAACTGCTCCTGTGTGGCGTAGATTGTGTGTGCATTTCATTTATTGAAATTTATGTTTTTTCCATCAAAGTAATTACATGGTCACATCTAATTCCCCAATATACCTTAATTTTGTTTAACTGTCACTCTTTATTATATTGGAGCCTCTGTGCTCCTCTGTCTTTAGATACTGGAATTGTTTATGAACAAGTTAGGAATAAGGGACAATAAATTAAATTAATCTCTAAAAGTATGACCATTGATTAAAACTTGCCTTATAACATTCTTGAGACAATTTCCAGAACAAATCATAGTGTGGGAATTCTTAACTCAGGCCTTGATTTCCAAAGACTTTTTTTTCTCAAAAAATTTTTTATTAATTATATGAATAGCAAGACAATTAAAAGATTATACATAACAAGAAGGCATAAATGAACATATAACAATTAATCTAGTGATAACAACCTTCATGAGATTTTGATAAGTTATTTAGAAATAAAACATACACCATATGTACACTATATACAAGTTAGGCAACCTGAGAGATAAAAAAAAAAAAAAAAAAATATTTAACATTAACTATTTAATATGTTTAGAACCATTTCTAACACAACCTTTCTAATAGCTTTTTTTTGGACTTCTACCTAAGTATCTTTGAGCATCAATAAATTTAAAAGCCATTTTCTGGAAAGTAACCCATTTTAATTTAGAACGATCAATCCAATTTTGTATTATATAAAGTTTTAGTAATGAGCAAATAAAAATGATAACATGAATATCAACTTTTGAAAGATGAATCAATGGAATATGTAGAATAGCAAATTCCCGTCAACGTGGATTTTTGATATCCCATTTTCTGCAGTCTGACTTTCAAAGATGTCCACAATCTGTGAGAAAAATGACAATACCATAGAATATGAAGGAGGTCTGCTTGGGGATGAGAACAGCATGAACACGAAGGGACTTATTTGGGTTAAATTTGTTTAATTTGATTGGGGTAAAGTAGGCATCATTATTAATCATTAATTGTGTGTATGTTAATTTTTTAAAAGGGATAAATTCCTTAGTGTGTCTAATAGCCAGGACTTTCTGAGATTCTGACAATTGGGAATTATAATTCAACCAAACATTAGATAAAAGACAGTTGTGGTCTATCATTAAAGAATTAATTAATTTATATGAGTTTGAGAGCATTTTATCAGATGATGAAAGTATTTTGATAATCGTGTTAAGGTTTTTCAATTGTGAGTCTATGGGGACCAGAGATACAAATTTGTTTTAATTATTGCTCTTAGTTGTGTAAGAATTGGTGAGTAATTCCAGTTTACTTTCAATAACTTACGCCAGTCAGATAAAGGCAAGTCAAGATATTTCAAAACATCTCCTACTTTTAGATTTTTAATTAAAGGATAGTTTGTTAAGTTCAAAAGTTTATTGTCCAATAATATATTTGGGTTTAGATGAATTGGCTGAACATGGTGCGAGATCTTTTCTAGTTTACACATTTTGAGTAAGGTTTGGAAATCTCTAATCTTTTGTTTAAATACTGTAGATATATTTTAATAAATAAACTATCCAGAGAGATAAAGGGAATAGCTTCAGGATTTAAATTATTAGAAATGACATAATTATACCATAATTTTATCCATAAAGAGTGATTTGGATAAGAAGTGTTATTGAATTTAGAGATAGTAAGAAGTTTATTGGATGAGACAATCAAATAATAGAGATAAAGATTAGGTAAACCCAAACCTCCCTTGTCCTTGAAAATGCCAATCTAGAATAGGAAATTCTAACAGATTTAGGGAACCATATGAATTTTGCCAAAGCTTTATTTACAGACTCAAAAATTTTTTGAAATTATCTGATCAGATGATGAGAATTGGTAAAGAAATTTAGGCAGAATATTCATTTTAATAATGGCCACCCTTGAAAGAAATGAAAGGTTTAGATGCTTCCATCTGTCCATATCAGACAATATAGAGTTCCATAATTTATTAATATTATTTTGAAAGGAAGATTTATTATTGTGTTCTAAATTGATTCCTAAATATTTTATATTATAAGTAAACTGAAAATGATCGTCTGGAAACAAAAAAGATTTGTGTGCTAAATGATTTAAGGGAAAAATATGAGTTTTTGTAGAATTTAAAAGATAGTTGGAAACCAAAGAAAAATAATCAATAGAATTCATTATTTTTCTGTAATCAGATAATGGAGTTTGAAAGTAGATTACTAAATCATCCGCAAAACCAGAGAAATGAATATTAGTATTAAGAATTCTAGGGATGTTATGAAAAGTATTTTGAGTAATAAACAATAGCAACGGTTCTAAGTAAATGTTGAAAAGAAAAGGGGACAATGGACAACCCTGTCTTGTTCCTTTAGTGATCTTTATCGAGCAGAAAATTGACCATTAATGTATAGTCTAGTAAACATATTCTTGTATGAAACTATTGAAAAATTTATAAAGAGTGAGGGAATATTAACACATAACGTAGTTTGAAATAGAAAGTTCCAACATACTCTGTCAAAGGCATTTGATGCATCTATAATCAAAGCATATATAGGGTTTGGATTTTTCTTAATGAGATGAAGTATAGTCTCTAAAGATAGAGTATTATCCCAAGCATGTCTCTGAGACATAAAACCTGATTGATCTGACGAGATAATTGAGGGTAAAATCCGTTTCAATCTGTTAGCCAGAATAGATGACAGAATCTTAATATCCATGTTAATTAAATAAATGGGTCTATAATTTACTGGGTCAGATTTATCTTTATTATTTTTTAGAATTAGAATGGTTTTGGATGTGTTCCAATGAATATCTGAGATATCATTAACTCTTATATGATTGTAAACTTTAAATAGAAAGGGAAGAACTACCAATTTGAAAGTTTTGAAAAATTCTGGAGTAAAACCATCAGGTCCTGGAGATTTACCCAATTTAAGATTATCTATTGAATCCGAGATTTCTTGTACCGATATAGGGGTAGAAAATAGTTTTTGCTGATTATCATTAAGTTTAGGGAACTGCAAAGAGTCTAAAAAGAGTTTTGAGTGATTATCTTTAACAGAATTAGAAGAACCTGAATATAACTCAGTGTAAAGAGAGGTGAAAAGTTGAATAATCTCTTCATCAGTATTATATAATCTGTTATTATAAGATAAAGATGTAATATTTGGATTTCTGAAGTTAACTTTAATAATTCTCGCTAACAATTTAGATGGAACCTGGGCCCACTCTGAATATGAAGCAAGTAGCTTTTGTTCAGCTAAGGAAAGGTTATTTTGGTGAAGCAGAATTAAATCTTTCTGACAATCAAAATTTGTTTTTCTAAAGTAGCATCATAGTTCAGACTAAGATGATTTTCCAATGAAGAAATTCTTGATTTTAAGAATTCCTCTTTCTTAAAGTATTGTTTTTGAAAAAGCAGCTTTACTAATAAATAAACCTCTTAATCTTGCTTTACATGCAGCCCATTGTATGTCATAAGGAATGTCTGATGATTCAAGACTATTCACCATTTCATTTAGGATTTCTGAAGCTTGTTTGCAAATATCTTCATTTGACAATAAGTTATTATTTAAGGTCCACTTATTAAACATAGTTTTATTTTTGATATTGGGTTTTATGTTCAATTTTAGTGAAATTCTTGAGTGATCTGAAAAGAATCTGGGTTCTGTAGTAAAGTCCACAATATATTTTGAAATATAATCTGAAATTAGAAAGAAGTCTAATCTGGACCACGAATGATAGCACTTAGAATAATAAGTATATATATCATTCTTGTTTATATTTTTAACAGTGCGGAGGGATCTATTAAATTATATTCTGTCATCAAATCATTTATAGCCAGAGTAGATTGAAGATTATAGGTGACAGTGGAGCGGAACGATCAATTACAGGGTTTATAACTGCATTCCAGTCACCACCCACTATAATATGATGATCCTTATAGGATGCAAGAATATTGTAAATTTTTAAAATGAACAAATGTTGTGAATTACATGGGCCATATAGATTTAAAATTAATAAGGGTTTGTCCAAACCAGCAATAGAAGCGGTAAATAAGCACCACCTCCCCTCATCATCAAATTTCTCATCAATAATATTCCCAATAAATTTTTGTTTAATGATTATAGCTACACCTCTGGAGTTAGATGAGTCACCTGAAGCTATAATCTTTTTGATCCATTTTTTTAACTCTTTATTCCAATCAATACGTGAAATATGGGTCTCTTGAATAAAACAAATGTTAGCCTGTGATTTAAAGATCATATGAAATAATAGTGACTTTTTCGCTTTATCTTGAATGCCTCTAACATTCCAAGAATCTAAAATTATGTCAACAGGCATTTTCTACAAGTATAATCATTATTGATGCTATAAAAGTGAACTCAAGGTGCAAATCCAACACAACATTAAAAAGAAGAAGAAAAAATAAAAGAAAAACAGTCTTTAAGTATTCAAGCAAGTCATCAAATAACATTTGTTGAAAAAAAGAAAAAGTTTTTTAAGAACCATGAAATGTATAATAATAACCTTTATCCTAACCCTAGTGCCTACCCACCAATCCCCCTGTGATAAAGGAAGAGCAGAAGAACATGAAAAAAACATTGTAATTATAGATAATAATAACCTCAAGTTAGAATACAAATTACTCAAAGGAAGCCTAACATAACATAAAGTCCGAGTAATACTACTAAAAATATATACAAAATTAACTAATTTCAAGACGTCCAACATGTTTAATCCCTACTTCTAATACTAATCTAAAGCTCCTATCCTTAAATTGAAATTTATAGTGATTAAATGTATTTCCTCAAGTATTTCAAGAGAAAGAGAAACAAGTAAATAATAAATAAATCACACTCTGCTTAACTAGAACACTCTATCATAAGAAGTAATACAATTAAAACTGAAAGATATGTAAGATAACATATATAAGTATAACAAAACCAACTGGTAACATTATAATATAAGTAAATAAGCATAGCATTACTGAACTAAAGATAAAAGTCATGCACTATCTACTGAACCTTCTTTAGTACTTTAGTGATAATTTCATTAACCAACATGACCATTAGTATGATAAAAGCACTAATACCTGTAGAATGAGTATTTAGTTATAGTTCAAATAAAGCAAAAAACAACTACCAAGCAACCATATCTCAAAATGAAAAACAATTCAGTCTGGAGATGCATCTATTAACTAGATAATAATAGTACAGGAACTATTCAAAATGAAATATTATAAGCTGTAAGATTTTAACACTAGTTAATATACATTAATAAAGTATAATTATATTATTAAATAGTAACTTAAACAGCATCATATATATTGGACTGAATGTACAACAATGTGCATACATATAATTTTAAATCTACTTTTTGAATATTTTATTAATGACTCTGTTAGGTTATGTAGCCATACTATTCTTCTAAGCTATAGATGTAACATAGCAAAACAGCATGAAAAGACAAGGCTTTTAAAGTAAACATTTTGAACATCTAATTAAAACAGAAACAAGCAAGCTAAATGCAGTAAATCTAAGGGCTTAAATATATACAGGTAGATTCAGCTAATCATATTAAAGATAGTTATGTCAAACCTTTCAAATAAGTAAAGGCTTTCTTAAACATAAACTACTAATCATAAATATCACATCCAGCCTCTGAGAAGAGAGAGAGCAGAGAATAGAAAGAACATGAAACTTTCATATGAACAGGTATACTTTGTAACATTTGTCAAATTAAACACTTCAGTATAATATAAAATATTGTATGAAAAAATATTCTGAATAGGAAAACATGTTCATTTCTTTACACATCCTTTAGAATTTTAATATATAAAACTAACCTGTTCATTTGTTTCCAGAAACATTTTCACTCTGCTTTATGAAAGTAGCAGCTTGCTTTGAAGTCATGCAGACACATTAAAAGTCATTGAATATATTATGTGACATGAATCTGTTTAAATTTAAAAAGCAACCTTCATTTATGAAGAGAAAACACTTTAAATAATAGCCAGATCTATTAAAAAGTTAGTGCTATTGAATACTTGTTGAAAACAAGCAGACTTGTGTATTTGAAACTGTCCTTCTTTCCTCACAAATGATGACATCACCATCCATCTCAGAGAGACTGTAGTGTGCATGTTCATGCAGAGCATCAGCTGGAACTCTGAGGGAAGATTTTCTTGCTAGAATGTTGAGATGGAATGTTTTTCCCTCCAAAAATCATTTAGCTTACACAGAAGGCTGTAACTCCAAAGCTTGTAGTAAAATTAACATATTATCTATTTACACAGCAAGCATATGTGAGAGAAAGAGAAAAAGTAAATACAGGAATTTAAATGCTTCTATTAATCCACACAAATCTAACAAGCATATATCCTGTCACTGCACACTGTCACACCAAATCCATCATGTGTAAATTACATGACAAGTACTTAAGGTAATATAATTATGTCACACCAGAATTACAAATCATGTAACACAAATACTGTCAGATTAAAGAAAAGAAAAGATCAAACCTTATTGTAGTTCTTTAACAGTAGAATATTAAGATACAGTGTCAGGAAGCTTTTAAATGTTTTAAGAAAAATGTCTTTTGCATCTTTAGGATCTGAACATACAAATCTTTTGTCATTAGCTGTGAAAGACAAGGTATTAGGATATGCCATTCGAAATCTAATCCCTCTTTTATCAAGTCAGCACAATAGGGGCTAGTTTTTGTCTATTTAATTTGATCTGTGCAGGAAGATCTTGGGAAAATGATAGTTTGTGAGACTTCCATATGAATTGTTTCTTTGTTTTAGCAGTTTCTAGGATCTGGAAAGTGTCTTGAAAGTTTAGTAACTTAGTATAAATTAACCTTGGTGTGGAAGAATCTTGCTTTGTACGCAGTGCTCTGTGTGCTCTCTCTACAATTATAGATTTTGAAGAAGCTTCATAATTTAACAGTGTTTCAAAGATATTTTTAGTCACAGATAACAAGTTTTTATTGTCATAAGATTCAGGTAAACCACGAATAATGATGTTATTTCTTCGACTCCTGGCTTCCAGATCCAATATTTTAGCTTGTAAATCTGAAACAGTTTTATCTCTAGATTTAAAGTCACTTTCCAATAAGTCTGTTTTAACCTCCAAAGCTAAGATTTTATTTTCAATAGTAACAATACTATCATTTATTTGCTTTAAAGATTTACTAAAGTCTGCAAACTGTTCTGAAAAGTTTTGTATAGCACTTTGGATTGGTTTTAATGGTATTTTTAGTTCTTCTAAAAGGAAATTTGAGCCATTTAAATCTTTATTACTTGCATTAAAAGTTTCTGTAGGTTGTCTAGATGATTTCAGTATTTTTGAACCTGAATCTTTTTCAGGAGAGAGCATTGAAGTATATTTGGCCTTTGTAGGCTGAGTCTCCATGGAGTCAGATTTTGTAGCCATGCCCAGAAATGGAATGCAGTTAACAGGATACCAGGAACCAGGAACAGACTGGAGCAGTAGGAGTCCCAGCAGCAGAGAGACCAAGAATGTTCTGAGGTAAAATAAATCCCAGGATAATAATTCCAGAAGAAAAAATAATCCAAATGCGTAGAAAAAGATTTATAAAATCTTTTAGTATAAAAATTTGAGGAAAAAGGTTGATGTAAAGTTGTAAAAAAACCCAAAAGTTAAATAGCTGTGAGGAGCTCAGAGAGTAAGGACTAGACTAGTCGGCGGCCATCTTGGAATCTTGATTTCCAAAGACTTGCTGTCAGAATAACTGACCAGTTACACTGAGAACAGGCTCAGAGCAAGTATTTTGGAATCTGGTTATCTGTGCAAGCCTGTTTATCGATAGGCCTTACACCAAAGTAAGTCACTTACACTAAGAGCAGGTCTTTCTGAATCAGGGTAGACTTGCACTGAGAGCAAATCTTTTGGAATCTGGCCCATTGTGTTTTCCTTTTGTTTTTCCTCTTGTTTTAACAAAATGTTATTTTAAAGATTTTCAGAATGTTCACTTCACAGAAGAAAACAGACATTTATATGCTGTTCGAAGATTAGTTCTTTGCAAATTGTGGAAGCATAGAAATAGACATGTTTATGCTGTTTGAAGATTAGTTGTTTGTGAATTGTGGAAGGCATTGGAAAATGGAATTTCAGTTAAAGGTAAAAGGAAAAAAAAACTTTTTACGGAGGTACTATATATGAACATTTGATTTTTTGGTGGTTTACATGCTTGACATTTGCTTTCTTCAGGTTACTCTCATTTACATAGTTTATAGTGCTATTTTTTCTTTTTCTTGTCTTTTTAAAACTTCTAGGTTAGGTCAAAATGCAAAGCTTACATTGCCTTTCACATAGCCAAGTGGAGAATAACTGCTTTTAAATCATGGGAAGAAGTAGAAATGGTCTTTGTGTTTAACTCATTCACTCAAATGAAGCTCAGGAAGTTTGCACTGTAACTTCCAATGTGCAGAGCTTAAGCCCTTTGACAGAATCAAATTACGCCCTCACATTTCAAACAAATGTTCATATCTCTGGAACCGCAGGAGTTATGAAAGAATTATAAACAGCAAACCCTTCAGCACAAACTTTTATAGTGGTAGTAATCTTTAGGTTCTAGGTCTTAAACCAAATTTTATGTCACAGTAAACACAGTACCTATTACATTTGTAACATTTTGTAAACAGCTTACAATAACTCACCAACCACTCAAGTTACACACATACTGTCAGCAGCATTTTATTCATCTAGCTGAGAGCTTCCATATGAGGGTAATGTTCTGGTGTGTTACTTGGTTGTTGAGATATTTTGAAAAATATAAAAATTATATCTATATAAATTAATATCATAACAACAACAATTAATATCTATTTGCCAGCACTAGACAGAGATCAAATATTAATGTAGTTGAGTTTGACATCATGTAAGCTTTTGGATGAAATCTTTTAAAACCTTGTACATAGCATGGTTTTGGAATTATTGATGCAAATATGTACAAGCGATATTTGATGCCTAGAGGTGTCAGTAAGAGTTAACTGCAGATGCTCCTGCAGGGGTCACTTGGATGTAATGAGTTAAGGTTAAAAATGAAAGAAAAGAAAAAAAAATGTTTATCTATTTTTTTATTTTGTTAGAGAGATGTCAGAACAGAATGCTGTTTGAGAAAAAGGCGTGGTATAGGCATATATTTTTCTGTTGTTTTAATACATTCTTCTTTAATTAGTTTATTTTTTGAGTTGTTAAAGTTCAGATTAGGGCAGAAGGCAAACCTTTATGTTTCCATTTGTGAAGTATGAGGGAGACTGAGAATGGTAGCAGGGGGTGGAAAATGGTTGCATGTTTAGCTAAAATGGAAATCAGAATTCAAGCTTTACTTGAGACAACTACCATGAATGACTTTTGAGAAGAAATGTGATTTCTCCCCACCTCAGTTACCTGTTCCTATTGTAATATTAAGTCCAGTGACTTTTGAGATATAGACACTTAATGTTGTTACATTTAAAAAGTATAATAAATTTGGTAACTAGATAACTGAACTAGTCTTCATATTCTTTTCAGTCATGATGCAGGCCATGATAAAAGCAACAACAAAAAAAAAATACAGATTAACCAATTAAGCAACACATTTTCAGGCCATGTCAGAAACCAAATTACCTAGAGAAATGCATATAGACGTAAAGCTAACATACTGACAATGCCTGGAAACTGGAATTAAAACTCAGACCATAGACCTTATCAATGGACCACCATGCTGCCCAGTTTACTTTTTCAATCCTCACTACAGGATCATATTTTGAAGAACCTCCACTTAAAATAATTTTAGATTATCCTCCCCTGTGTGTCTTCAAACCCACTAGCCTCATGCTCCAATACCAATGTCAAATATTTTCCAGCACATTTTAAAATCTTCCGTTATTATTAATACCTAGTGCTGCCCTACAAAGTTGCTTCTTCTTCTTTGTCTTTCAGCTGCTCCCATTAGGGGTTGCCACAGCAGATCATCGGTCCATAGAACGATTGGCAGTGGAGTTTTTATGGTGTTGAGTTGCCATCCTGGTGCCCAACCTTCACAGAAGAAACACACATGCACATACTCACACCTAGGGCCAATTGAGAAAGTACAATCCACCTACTGCATGTCTTTTGATATTGCTAACACAGCCACATTAGTACAGAAATATCAATCAACAGATTCACTCCTTCAAAGGGCTGTTTCATCAGAAAAAATAACTACAAAGTTGCTATAAACAGAAAACCAAGAACACTAAATTTATTGAAAAAGAAACATACAGCTAAACTTACCTGTTAAGGAGCCCTTTTGACAAAGACAAATCTAGGGTTAGACTAGCAGTAGATATTTCTCAGATGATTATTTTTACTCAAAAAGGATTGTACTGTAGATTAGTTATGATGGCACTATGCAACATAAATATCAGCCTTGCTAACCAATTATCTGACAAGATGTTAAAAATCTGTAGGAAGTGTAAGCATACCCATAATGAGGTTAAGCTCTAAGAAGCTAACTAATCATGTAGACACACACACACACACACACACACACACACACACACACACACACACACACACACACACACACACACACACACACACACACACACACACACACCTCTATTCCTAGTCTTACATTGGGAATAGAAGCTTTGGATTTTTTTTCTTCTTCTTCTTAAGAGTCTAAACAGCATCCCAGGTGTCTTGGAGGACCTTCCATAAACAACTGAGAAAATGTTTAAGGATTTTTCAAGAAAGAGATGTAATCACATGCTAGAATCTAGGGCATACCTAAAGGATATAGATTTAAAACCAGCAAACCATTTTAACTGTAGCCTTATGCAATAGCTGTT
The DNA here is from genome assembly GCF_019279795.1 of Protopterus annectens. Classification (NCBI taxonomy): domain Eukaryota; kingdom Metazoa; phylum Chordata; order Ceratodontiformes; family Protopteridae; genus Protopterus; species Protopterus annectens. The sequence continues at coordinate 1,896,578,984 of NC_056733.1, read as the reverse complement.
GAATTTAGAACAAATAATTAAATAATCAACCAAATCAGGTCGTTAATCATCATATGAGATTACAGTCATTTTAATAAACAGCGTTCATAAATGTTTAAACCTTAGGCAACTAGAGAAAATTGTTGGCATCAGTCTAAATATTTCCTAATGGAAGAAATGCAAACATATACATTGAAGAAAGTAAACTATTCAACTAGAAAGGGTTATCTAAAAGGTTCTCACTAGATCGATTCCTTTGAAGCTAGAGCTATGGATTTGGTATGAAGTTTATTCAATGGAAAGTTAATATCTCTAAGCAATAAACATTTCTCTTTACCTAAAATAGCAGTAAGTCATAAAGACAGACTCAACATTCTTGCAGGAATACGTGAACAATTAATAACAGGAAGAATAATTTATAGGAGATGAAAGTGAGATATCAGAAAAAGTGCATCCATCTTTGTAACCAGACTAACATAAAACATGACAGATCTATGAACAATAAGGGATGGCAATACTGTTTAGGTTTATAGTCAGTATCAAGGGATTACAAGGCTTATTAATAAGACTGAAATATATATGAACAGCAAAGAATGCATGCTGGTAAATGGATGCTCTGTGGATAAGGAATGTGTCACATTAAATTTTGCAAAAAGCTCTTTCATCATATATGAAAGAAACAGAATGTACAAATGACTGGAAGTATACTGGCCCAAACAAGAGGAACTGTGGAAATAACAATGGCACAACTACAACTATTCTGGGATAAATTAAGCTAGTTGCTCTGATGATATCACAAATAAACAGCTATAGGATCTCAGGGAATGAATTATTCTAATTCTATGTTTTATATACAGTAGAATCTGAAGTTAGTTCCACAACAGAAGGAGCCCACAGCTGTTTCAGCTTCTAAGAGGATGGGACCTAAATATTACTCAGTTCTTACAGACTAGTCTTAGCCCAGAAATAGGGTGCATGACTCATTGATTCCTGTTTGCTAAAAATAAAGCATACTAGTGCAAAGAAGACAGATGAACAGTTGGATTAGTATATATGCATACAAATATTTTAGGCATAGGCAATAATGCATTTTCAGCCTACCAATATACCAGGACAGTCACCCCCATATAAAGAGCCCCAGTTATTCTGAAAATATTTAAAGTAGTGCCTATTTTAATAGAACTTGGTAGTTTGTTTTAGCTGTCAGTTACTCTAACACAGAATCATTTAGTACCTCTTTCATTGCTATTTAAACTTGTACTCAGGCTGTCCACTGCTTTATTACTACTCTGATAACCCCAAAGCATTCTCAAAGAAAGTCTTTGTCTCATAATTAGTTTATGAGAAGATATACAGCTTCAGATGTTTGAATCTTTCATAATAAAACTTTAACATCCATGAATGTCCAGGTTATATTTTTGCTTTACTCTTTAAAATTTACACATGCTAGTTTTCTTCTGTGAATTCCACATATTATTCCTTAATGTAGTTTGGGGCTAATTTATAACGTACGTTGATTTCATCATTTCTGATGTCTTAATCATTAGGAATCTTTTTAGTAAAGCTGATGCTTTTATAACTATTATTAACGGTTTGATTGATATCATCAACAAAACTCAAAGCAAGATGGTCCTTAAATTAATCTACAGTTTCAATCATTGTGTGCTTGCTATATTAAATATTTAACTTTCAATCTATATCTCCCAAACCTCACATGCTTATTTTTAGCATATTTATTAGTATCTTATTTTCCTGTGCCCAACCGGTCACTCAAGTCAAGCTCTTTTTTAATCATGCCCTTTCCTTAATAGATGCAATCATTATTTCTATATACACTGCATCGACCTACAGACTGTAGAATATTGCAGATGAAACAGATAAATTAGAAAGATAAAACCTAACCAAGTATGGTCCCAGGACAAAGCCATGTGGGATATGCTGACAACCTAGAATTTCATTTGTCCAGTTGCTGCATACATACGATGTCCTATTTGTAAGTCATGCAGCTATCCACCTTATCATGATTACATAAATACCTAATTGTTCTAATTTATTGATCAGTGTTTTATGTATGACCCAGTCAAAGGCTGAAGATGGGTCTGCTAAAATTACATCACACCATGCTAGTGTATAATTTCAATGTTAATGTACTCAAAGTTGCAAGGGCGCTAGGGTACATGGTCACATGAAAAAATAATTTTTGTGTTCTACTGAATTCCTGAATGGATGACAAGGTAAATGTATTGGTTTCCTTGGAATGTGTTCTGACAAAAGATATTCACTATGTATAACAGTGCTGAAAACAATATTGTTCTTAAAAATGAAGCTGTTAATTACAAATGTTATATAATAGAGCTTTTCTCTCTGGATCTCAGATGAAAATGGTTTGTACTCAATCAGACTTTCCTAGTTAAAAAAGACAATAAATAAGATAAGAAATAAAAGTTATGAAACTGATATAAACTCAAAATAATAATTATGTAACAAAGAGAAAGTGGGCATAACACTATTCTCTTTCAGAAAGGAACATTTAAACAGTTTGAAGTCTGTAAACATTTGGTGTTATCTTGTGATTGTGGTCTGCATGTTGATGTGTTTTTATTGACTTAATCTTGGGCATGGCATTGCCACCCATATTAGTCCACAAAACAGAGGCTTTGCATGTGGAAGAAAATGTGGTAAAGTGAATGAAGGAATGGCTGAAACATGCAATTTGAGTACATGAATGTGGGGATCCAGCATAGCTACCTGTAATGTTTACTATTTACTTGAGTAATTTTAAAGCAGCTTAACTCTGATTTGATATGAAGATGCTCTGAAGCTTCCTAAGCTATCAGCTAACTGTATGGACTGAAGAATCTTGTAAATATATCATATTGTTGGAGGATTGGTTTACACTAAGTGCAAATAAATTTGTATAGATACTGCAATATTCCTGAAAGATAAATAAACTACATATAAAATAGATACACTAAGAGCAAATCCTACTTTAACTGAGGAGTTATGCTGTGGTTTCAAAACCTACATAAATAAGCTCCAATAAGACTACTGGATGGAATGTAAAAATGACTATAAAGCAGTACATCTCTGATGACATTAGTGCACTCTTATATGACTCTTATATGACAAAACTATCACTAGAATGCCATTACGGTTACTAAAAAGATTTTTACTGGATGAGTTAGAAGTGATTCAAGACAAGTAGACTACAAAGATTTTCAGAACAGTTCAGTAACTATCCAACCAAACTCAAAAAGTCAGGGTGCTTTCAGTGCCCCAAAAATAACATTATAAGAAAATAGCATTTAATAATATGTGCTTAACCATGGGGAGTACAGAGAGATATCTGGATGAAACTGGATAGATTCTGTTTAGAGAATAATCTAACGCTATATAGAGAACGCATTAGTACATAATAGGTGCTATCTTCCACTGGTATGAACTCTGAGATGACCGATTTGACTGATTGATTATTTGTTGAAGAGTTTAGTCCTACTAGGCCAGTGTCCTCTTTTCAGGGGAGACCCATGGTGGCAGTCATACTGACTAGGAGAAATTTGGGTTGGACAATGGGGAACTTACCTGACTGTTTTTGATAAGGAGTGTGGGATCTTTTACAGCCACCTGAGCTACCACTAATTTAGGCCAATGGGAACATAATCTAACATCTCATCCAGATGATAGCCCCCTCAGGGGAGTAGCACCTCCTTCCCAATGCTGCAAGACAGTGTCAGTACTGCAATCCAAATATCTGGTAAGAAAGAAGAACCACAGCCTCCTGATCTTCTGGCATCACAGGTAACTGTTCTGCCTGTTGAGCTACTAACAATTAAAAGACTCCATTACCACAGAAAAGCTTTACACAGGGCTGGACCACTATTTGGTAATAGAAACTGCACATGATGCACACAATCAAACCTTTAAGGTATATACATTTGTATATACTGTATATTTCATATAATTCCCAATGAGCAGAGTTATTTAAAATATACATACATCATCATAACATGGCAACAAGTTATGTTTGCACTGAAAAAAGTACCTGGAATGAACACATTCCACTAGGCCAGACTTGAGAGCTATTAAGTCAAACAAGACATTCTAAGCATTTGTGAATCTAATGTGCATAAAATAAGCACATACCCGACTTGACTTTTCACAGACATTGTAACAGGGTTTTACATACCTTTTTAAACACCTTTATGGAATTATCACTTATGAGACAGGCAAACCTACATGTATATAAAAGTAATCAAACCATATTAATAAGTTCACATTTACAAACATGTTTTATATTGTATACTCTAATTGCATAAATTATTCAATTCCTGCCTTCTCCTAAACCTCATTCCTCCTCCAAAACATTTTTCTGCATGTATTGTTCCTACAATTTCCAATTTTATGTAATTTACTTATTGTCTTTTGTAAAGATCCCACTTCCTGTTCTTTATCTTTTGTTACCATATTCACTACTTCAAATATAGTTGATTTAGATTTTGATTTCCATTTTCTAGTATTTGTTTTTTGGCAGCCACCAGAATTAAACTTAACAAGGCTTTACTATGTCTAGCCAATTCAGATCCTGTATCCCAGCTCAAAAACTCATTTCCTTAGTTACACTCATTTGCTCGCTCAGTGTTGCTCACAGAGGACTCTGCAGAGAATTTTTTAAAGTTTGCCACCTCATTGCATTCCCAAAACATATGCTCTCAGTTGCCTCTTTCTTCTCCATCACACCTCCAACATTTTCTGTCTAGCTGAGGAAAAATTCTTTGGAGACTGCTTGTGGTATTAAAGTATCTATACAAACACATCAAGGCAAAAATCCTAAATCTTCTAGATTTTGTGCATATTTGGGACCCAAACATGTATCATCCCATTGTTTTTTGTGAATTGCATATCTAATCTCTCTTCACAATCTTTTCTGATATCTTCTAATTGATTCTTATAGTTATTGTGTAATATTTTATATGTCCTACTAATTATCCCTTTTTTAACAGTAGCTTCTGCTCTAGATTAGTTTAAAACCCCAACCAGTGCATTTTTTTTCATTTAGGATTCCTCTGTCCCTTTTCCTTTTTCTATACTCTGATGCCAGTTTCTGATAGGGAAAGCAATCACTAGCCTGCAGTCCAAATGTTTTCTTAACCTCTTCCCATTCTATGACCTTTCCATCTCTATTTATTCCCAATACCTTGTTTCCTTTGCCTGCTTTCTCCAGTAAATCCCAAACTCCTCATATCTATTCTCTGTACCCCTAATTGCAATCATCCTTATCAGCAGAATCTCCATTCTTTATTGCCTTGTTGGCTTAATTCTTAGTATACTTTCTGTTACTTTCTGAATGTAATATCTTTTTTAATTTCTCCAAGACTTTTGGGTTTTTGATTCCATGACGGGAATGGACCCCGTTTCTAAGTCAAAGTACGATTAAAGTTCATGAAATTAGTATTGTTTCAATCTTTGATGTCAGCCAGTAGTGCTATTCACAGCACCCGTAATGTGCCCAGTAATGACTCCTTCTGCAGTTCGTATGGAATTACATGTATTGGTAACATATCTAAATACAATTGTAAGTTCTTTTTTATAAGACCTGTTGCTCCTACTACTATTGGATATCTTTCTTCCATATTGCTCTTGTTTCTGCCTGCAGATCCTGATATTTTATGACTTTATGTCTCTCTGTACACAAGACACTGTAGTCACTGGGTGTGGCGATTTCAATGATTGATGCTACTCTTGTCTTCTTTTCTTGGACCACTATATCTGGTTTTCTAGCATCTATCTTTTGAACTGTTGATAATGGATGATCCCATGTGATGTAGAATCCTTCATTTTCTATGATGCTTTGTAGCTCATTGTTCCAGTGTTTTTCAGCCACTACAGTGCCATCATATTTGCACAACCCCCAGTGCAACACTTACCACATTATTATGCCTTTCAGTATGCAGTCCTTCTGCCATTAGTATGTCACAGCCAGCAATGAGGTGTGCAACTGTTTCCAATTTGGTTTTACAAAACCTGCATTTGTCTGTTTCTCCCACATATTCAGTGGACTTTATAAACCAACGTGTATGCCACCCGGGCTGCCAATATTAACCTTTCATGTCTTGGTTTGAATTCACCTCTCCTTAACAATTCCTGTGTTCATTCCAGATCAACATGAGGTTCTTCCAGTAGTTTTTTATACTTGAAACTATATTTATGCTTCTTCCACATTTCTTGCCTTCTCATCTGATCCTTTACCTTATATTCTTTCTTTTGCTTTTTGGTACATTCAGTTGCTGCCTGATTTTTATCTACTTCTGGTCTTATTTCCATTCCTGCTTGATGCTGATAAGCTTCTGCTAGATTAAGCAGAGAATATCCTGTATGAATGTTGTTATTCTCCTTAAGGATCTATGTCCAAAATCCCCTTCTTTCTTTATTTCTTGAATTACAACCCTGCACTTCATCATAATCTCATTACATTTTGAATTGTAGCTTTCTGCTTTTGTTATGTATAACAGCCTTAACTGTGTAGCTCTAAAATATACTTTCAGATCAGATAATCCTAAACCTCCTTGTTCTATTTCAAGGATCAGCTTGTCCCAATTGACTCTTACCCTCTTCCCTTCCAAAATACAATCCTTCAAGCATTACTATCCACATCTCCTCCTGTCATTGAAAAAAGTATGCCTGGCTTGTGTATAAAGCTAAAGGGACTTAAAATGTTTTACTGCTTGTGTCTTGCTATCCATGTCCATAAGCAAGAGCTTCCAGGTTCTCAGTTATTGTATTAAATTTGTTTAGTCTCTTCCCACATATCCTTAGCTGCCATATCCGAATCCCTTTTAATCCATATGCCTACGTCTCATTTTATCATGTCTTCATAAATATGGGTATTGCTGAACTAATTCAAGCATGGCTACATAGTTTATAGCTAAAGACTTTGTTTTATCTTCATTAATTTTATACCCCCCCCAAAAAATAAATGTAACTGTCTCAGAATTTTACAAAACACTTAGATGTCCTTTTCTGGTTCCAAAAAGTGCAAAATATCATCTGCAAATAGAGCCAGCTTTTCATGAACACCATATTAATTATATACTTGAATTTTTGAGCCCCTTATTTTCTTTGCCAGTGGTTCTATATATAATGCAATTAACAGAGAAAATAAGACACCCCTACCTGTTTCCTCTGTTCAGACACAACTTATCAGGGAGGAACCTGCCCATGTTGATTTTTGTGTCCAATCCCTCATACAACCCTCTAGTTAATTTTATTATCACATCAGGAAATGCAAATGCTTCCATTACCCATGTTATAAAATCCCATCTTACTCTGTTGAATGCTTTCTCTGCATCAAGACCCAGAAATAACAGCAGTATTTTCTTACAGTCTGCTTCTGTTTTGATCATCATTGTTCTATTAATGTTTTCAAATGTTTGCTTGCCCTCCACAAAACCACCACATTGGTTTATATCTATCAAATTTGGAATCACTTTTGTCATTCCTTTAGCCTATATAAACATGAACACATTACAATCATGGCTTAAAATTGAATTGGGCCTATGTAAAACTAGATCAAATGGGTCTTTACTGCCTTTAGGTATTATAGCCAGCACGGCTATTTTCTAGGATATCGGTGCCTTCTTTAGGTATTATAGCCAGCACGGCTATTTTCTAGGATATCGGTGCCTTCTTTAGGTATTATAGCCAGCACGGCTATTTTCTAGGATATCGGTGCCTTCTTTAGGTATTATAGCCAGCATGGCTATTTTCTAGGGTATCGGTGCCTTCTTTAGGTATTATAGCCAGCACGGCTATTTTCTAGGATATCGGTGCCTTCTTTAGGTATTATAGCCAGCACGGCTATTTTCTAGGATATCGGTGCCTTCTTTAGGTATTATAGCCAGCACGGCTATTTTCTAGGATATCGGTGCCTTCTTTAGGTATTATAGCCAGCACGGCTATTTTCTAGGATATCGGTGCCTTCTTTAGTTATTATAGCCAGCACGGCTATTTTCTAGGATATCGGTGCCTTCTTTAGGTATTATAGCCAGCACGGCTATTTTCTAGGATATCGGTGCCTTCGCTCCTTTTAAAATATTGTTAAACAAAACTTTCCAGACTTTTATCACTTTCTTCTCTTCTAGCTTTCAGACTTCCACCAGAATACCTTCTAATCTTGGAGACTTTTCTGTAGATTGGTTACACATCACCATTTTTATCTCATCTCCTCCGATCATAACTATTAGTTGTTGAGCCTCATCTACGTCTAACCTTGGCATATTTCAATGTTCCATAAATATTTCCATTTGTGCTTTTTGTTTATTTCCGCACTTCAATTTTCATACAATTGCTGAAAAAATCTCTAATATCTCTATATGATCTCTTGTTATTTTTTCTTGTTATAGGTTGCCTGAGTCTGGCAACATCCATTTCTACTTTCTATTGCATAAATTATTTGCCAAAAGTTTGCGTGTTCTGGAGTTATTATCAAAAACATTTGCTTAACAGCAGTCTTTCTAAACTTGTGCATATTGTTCAGTACTCCCTTATTTTCTCTTTAACACTCTGCAATTGTGACTATTCTTGTTCTGCAAGATTCCTTTTATTTTCTAATACTTTAACTTTTGTCAGCCTCTCTACTAATTCTTATTACTTCTTAACCAGATCTCGTCTTCTTTTATTTCTACCCTATTTTTAAACTCCATTTTCATTTTATCCTACTCATTAGCTATAGCTTCTGGAATAGTTTTTATGTTTCCTAATAATTTCTGGATAAATTCCACTACTCATTCTTTCAGTTCCTCTCTTTTTAACAGGCAGGTGAGGAAGCACCAGTGACCCATCTGTACATAATTACCCTAGATTCTTATCTCAGTAATTATCAGTGCATGATCTGAAATAGCTATTGGATGTGTATCAAAGTTCTCAATTAAATGCATATGTTCCTGTGAAATATAATTTTTCTCTAGTCCAGCCCAGTTATTGTAACTTGGGGAATAACACGTAAATTCTGTCTGCATTCCTACTATTGAATTTACATCAGGTTCAGGGCACCTAGACAGTGAGAAATTTCCTTGTGGTTCATTTATTTGGGGACACGTGTCTGCAGTGATATTCAGCTGCAGAAGAATATGGCTGTTGCAGATTCCCAGTGGATAAAGTGAAGAATGTGGTCCCATGCCCACAGCTTCAAAAAACAAATGCACAGGGAGAAAATAATGTCTACAGTTCCAAGGCAACATGAGATAGCAGGGAATATGGCAGGCCATATCAACATGCTGGTCAGTGAGCATGTCAATGACAGTAAAAATGCAGTGCACAATGGGCAGTGCCTTTATAATTGGTGTGTGTGGACTGCTACTCCCTATACAGTGGCTATAGAACATTACCTAAAATGCATACTGGGGCATAAATATGACTACAGTAGCATGCAGGATTTTGTCATTCTGTAGCACACTTCTACATATTGTAGTTACATAAATATGTATTGTACATGGAGCACAACACTCATCACTTCTCCTGACCTCATGCACTTGGTTATTAAAGCTACTGGCATGGCAGTATGTGCTGAATGTCACTTCACCCATGTGTCCCCAACCAAATATACCACAGGGAAATGTCTCACTGCCTAGGTGCCTGAACCCAATTACATCTTTCATACCAGATATTTTCATAAATTTCTTCAGAAATCTACCTTCTTTTGTTATATTCTCCCTTCTAGCCTCCCCAATGCATCCTCATTGTTGAAAATCAAATTCCAGTCCCTACCTATAAGTAATATTCCTGGCTGAAAGCTGATTTTTCTCTCCCAAAATGTTTTCTGTTCTATAATAGCAGTTTTAGGTGGAACATAAATAGGGCGGCCATGGTGGTGCAGCGGTTAGCATTGCCACCTCACAGCAAGAGGTTCTCCGATTTGATCCTTGGCTGGGGTGCCTTCTGTGTGGAGTCTGCATGTCCTCCCTTTGGTCACGTGGGTTTCCTGTAGGTGCTCCGGTTTCCTCCCACATCCCAAAGACATGGTGTAGGTGGATCGGACACTCTAAATTGGCCCTAGGTGTGACTGCATTCGTGTGCATGCCTTCTGTGGAAGGTTGGGCGCTGGGCTGGCAAATTGACACTGTAAAACTCCACTGCCAATCATGAGTGGACAGGTGATCTACTGTGGCAACCCCTAACTGGGAAAAGCTGAAAGAAGAAGAAGGTGGAACATAAATACATGCCAGCACAATCCTCTTCCCTTGCCAGCAGCTCCTTACTCTGCCATTATAATCTTTTTTTCTTCTTCTATACATACTGGAGTTCCTCTAGCAATTAATATGCGTACTTTTCCTTTGTCCCTGATACTCTGCATAATATCCATCCTGAAATCTTTTCTTTATCAAATTCACATGCTCATTTCTTTCCAAATGTGTCTCCTGCAGAACTACTATTTGCACTTTGCATTTCTTTATAGAAGTTAAGTGTTCTTACCTTTTTGTTTATAACAGTGAGACCATTCACATTCCAAGTGTCACCATTATGTTAAGAAGTAATTATTCCCACCTATAATATGGTAGCATTTTTAAATGTCTATTTTCAACTTTTGTGATATATGCACCCATTAACATTTGGCAAGTTAATCTTTTATACAGTTTTTTTCTTATCAACACTGGAACTTATGTCACATTTTACAATACTTTTTGTAAGCACATGCTGACATCACACTCACATTTGTACAGGAGGAACATCCCTGCACCTCTACATCAGTGCCTTCAAACCCAGAGGAACATTTTGAGTATGATGGCGGGAACTCAGAAGTAATAGTGTCCATAAAGACAATTTTACAAATGAGAACCACGTGCAGAAATTTCTTACAGCTACTGCAAGAAACACATAAAGCATTGGTTGCCCAACAGGCAATGTACTGTGACATTGTTAGGGCTCAAAGCACTACCACAGAGTCGGCTGCAAATGGTCAGAGTACTCCAGGTATGTGTGATGATTTCCAGCACTGCTTCTAAAGGGTGGGGAGTAGAGATAATGTCTTTGTTACATTGATGCATAGTATTGTGGCCCACCGAGTATCAGTGGCCACATCCATTCATACACTAGTTAAGACATACCAGAGTCAAGCTGGAGTCTGTCTTGTAAGGGGAAGAGGATGAGGTAATGTCAGAACTCATGGGGGAGATCACATGATGCTATTGTTGCTTCTGAGGACAGTAATGTAAGTAGTCAGAGTGAGCAATCACAAAGCAGTTCACCCAGGCTGTGTCAGCATTCATCTACACCTACCAGAACCTCACATTTGAGGTCATGATCAAGGTCACACAGTAGTGTCAGGTCAGTAACAGTGGGGTCATGTGTATTAAGTAGGTCATGACTTCAGACCAACTCTTCTTACAGTTCTCCTGGTAGCCCCTCTTTCAAATCAGTAACACCATCACCTAGCTTATCAATAGGAGATGTGTATGACTCATTTGATAATGAACTACTGTGAATCAATTTCAAAAACAATGAAAGGTAGACAAAATTAATACTACATTTAATACCATTTCTACAGTGGAAGGTTCCTAACGTATCAAAATAATGAGTAAATTTTTTTGAGAACTACATCATAAGCAAATGACACATTAAAATGAGTATCCACCATGTAAACTTATACTGCTGGCACTTCACCCTCCCTGCTGCTGAAATGTTGATAATTTCTGAAGTCAGAATTTATTGTGTATAACAGCATAAAATTAATCTAATGTGCAGTACAACAAAGAAGAAAAGGTATATATAAAGACAGCATTATTCACATTTGCAGTAGGCTAACTTGGGAATTTTTTCACTGTTGTCAATATCCCTTACTTTTATATAATTAAGTAATCATTAAAGCAGAAGTTATTCATGACAGCAGACAAAAATGTGAATTATTTTCTCTTTGGTGCCTTTTGACTTCACTGAACAGGAATCAGTGGGTACTCAGGCATGGAAACAACATAATTATTATTCTAATAGATAAAAAAAAAATTAAGATTAGAGAGAACATGCCAGATAACAGTGACAGCAGACCATGCACTACACAGTACAGCCCACAGATATCACTGCATGCAACAATTGTACTTGTGTTTTCTACAGGACAGGAAACACTAACCTGAATGTCATGGTCCATAGTCCTGTACTAGAGGATGCCTCTTTACCTTTGCAACTGCATGCTGTGCATGAGCCTGGCATATTACTACTGCTGCCTGCTGGTCATTATTAATCATAGTGGGACTGGAACAGGGTGCTGCAGTGACAGCATGGGTCACTTCACCACCAGACTGGTACATGATCATGTTATGCAGAATGCAACATGCAGTAATACCTTGTACACAGTAGCTGGGTCATATTGAAAGGCACCCTTGGGCATATCTAGTCAACTGAAATGGCTCTTCAACAGGCCAAAGATGCTCTTCATGGCAATGTTGGTTTGAGAAAGGAATGTGTCATATGTTTCTTCCATATTTCTAATTGCATTTCTCATTGAGTAATGAGCCATAGCTGCAGTGGATATCCAGCATCACCTGCAAAAAATAAAGAAAAAGGGAAGAAGAGACAAAACAGAAAAGTAAGTATTCAGCAATAAATTTTAACATGAATAACTACTTAAATATAGTATAACAAATATATATGTATATATATATATATATATATATATATATATATATATATATATATATTTTTTTTTCCCACTTAGCAACAAGATGATCACTGGGCCTCCTGAGCCTCTTACCATGCAGGAAGTGCTAGTAGAGTGAGCTAGTGTGCCAGATATGAGAACACCTGTCCACTGTCAGGATGCCTTGCAGGATGTTGTTGGTGCATCCCCAAGCATCACACACTGCCTGACATCTGATGGAGTGGTAGCCCTTCCTATTGTGATACTGGTGCCCCTGTGGTTCAGGAGGAGCCCTAACTCTAACATGTGTGCAATCTACCATACCGAGTACTTCAGAAAAACGTGCCAGCCCATAAAAGGCATATATAGTCCTGGCTTGGTCCTGATGTGACACTGGAAAATAGATGTTCTGATCTACATGTGAACAGACCACATCCAGAAACTGCTGCAGTATCCTCAAGGCAGAAGCCTGTGAGATACCCAATATATCACCAGTATGTCTCTGGAAGGTCCCCAAACCAAGTGGAGTGAAGGTTATACATACCTTGGTGTCTACAGGGGTAGGTAGTCCATGAATTCCCACTAAGGCCCTTATATTACCCAACTCCACTTTAAAACTACCAAGGATTTCCTGGTTATTAATATTATAATAAGTAATCCTTGGCTTATATTTTCACCTTCTTGGCCAGTGAGCGCCACTGGGAAGAAGCAGTTTGGGCTCATCCAAGACAAGAAACTCAGACCTAGAAATAACAAAGCTTGCAACAAGTCAATTATAACAATGATAGTTTTGGTGAAGGCACTTTTTATATACCACATCTGCAACCAGCACAGAAAAATGAGAAAATCTGACTATGAATCACAAATGGTGTAAAACATACTTTATTAGTATATGGATATTTACATCACTCCTCATTTCCATCTCATTATTTCAACATTTGTAAAAGCACATTCAAGGTCATCATGCATTTGTGTAAATGGTCTCTCTGAATTGCAGCTCAGCTGTACTTGTGCATGTACATCACAGCTAGCATTGGTGCATTTTTGTAACTGACTATGAATAATGGCCTCTGACTTCTAAACTGAAGTTTAGACAGTGTTAATTTGAAGAAATATAACAAAGGGTGTAGAGCTGTAACTATTTACAACCTGCTGTGAGAGATACAGAGTATGGCATGCTGCAACAATGAAAAATATACTGCAGGCAAGAGGCAGGTATCATTGTTTACTATATGAATTGTCCTGTATTTAGAGCAAAATAAAATCTGTCTGCTAGAAATTTGAGTGAATGTTCCCAGAAAATTAAAAACAGTATAGTTATTCCTGAAACATGCTGTTTGATAGAAATCATATTTGGCCAAGAGTTCTGAGTATAAACCAATATTGTTTGGAAGTATGAAAAAGATCTGGAGGGTTTTGTTTAACAGTATTTTAGGAGGTGGAGAAGCACCAACATCCTAGAAGAAAGCGGTGATAGCTGTAATACCTAAATGAGGTAAAGATCCATCAGATCCCGATTCTTACAGGCTCATTTCAATTCTAAATCGTGATTATAAAGTGTTTGTGTCTATAATGGCTAAACGGATGGCAAAGGTAATGCCAAAGCTGATGGATAGAGAATCAGTTGTGGTTTTGTGGAGAGGAGTCAAACATTTGACAACATTAACAAAACAATGATGATCCAAAGGGAAAAAGAATATAAGAAAATACCACAGTTGTTGGTGCGTCTTGATGCAGAGAAAGCATTCAACAGATTAAGGTGGGATTTTATAAACAGGTCAATGGAAGCATTTGTATTCCTAATAAAATTATAAGGTTGACTAAGAGGATAAATGAGGGATCAGAGGTGAAAATTAAAGTGGGTGAGTTCTTCTCTGATAATTATTGTCTGAGCAGAAGAACCAGGCAGGGGTGTCCTATTTCCCCTTTGTTATTTGCTTTATATTTAAAACCACTGTCAAAGAAAATAAGGGACTCAGAAATTCAAGCATATAATTCGTATGGTGGTCAATAAAAGCTGGCTTTATTTGCAGATGATATTATTTTATATCAGACAAAACCAGAAGAAAAGACATTTCATTGTTGTGGAACATTCTGAAACAGTTTCCAGTCTTTCCAGCATACAAAATTAATGAAGCTAAAACAAAGGCAATAGCTGTAAACTATGTATCCACACATGAATTGGTTCAGCAATATCCATATTTATGGGACCATGATAAAATGAAGTACTTAGGAGTATGGATTTAAAAGGATTCTGCTGTGGCAGCTAAAGATACGTGAGAAGAGACTAAACATAAGATAATACAAAAACTGAGAAATTGGAAGCTCTGTTTTATGGATACGGATAGCAAGATACAAGCAATTAAAATGTTTTAGTCCCTTTAGTTTTATACACATCAAGCATATTTTAATCAACCAGAGGAGAAGCTGTGGATAACAATTAATAAAGATCTGAAGGATTTTATCTGGGAGGAGAATACGGCATGAGTCAAGTAAGATAAATTGATTCTTCCAATAGAACAAGGTGGTTTGAGATTACCTGATTTGAAGGGGTATTTCAGAGCTATACAGTTAAGGCTCTTGTACACAGCACAAGCAGAAAGCTATAATTCAAAGTAGAAAGGGATGATGACAAAATGGGGGAAAGCTCAAGAAACAATGAGAGACTGGGATTTGGGATGTAGATCCTTAAGGAGAATAAAAATAACTTCACAAAATATTATATTCATAAAGTGACAGAAAGTATTTTAAGAATCACACCAACACGTGAATGGAGAAAGGAGATTCTTCCAATAAAGGTGACTACAATTAGGGATGCAGAAAATAGGCAATATGGGGCTGGAATTTATTGGAAAAAACTGGTGAAGGAATCAAGGTTTTGGAAGAAAATAATTAGAATGGGAAAGGTAATAGAATGAGGAGAGACCAAGAATTTATTTGGACTGCAGGCTAGAGATATCAGAGTCTAGGCAAAGAGAAAGAAATAGAGGGATCCTAAGTGAAAGACTAGCACTGGCAGATTTTTAGTAGAATGTAGAACAGAAGCTACTGTTAAAAAAGGGATAATTAGCAGAGCATATAAAATATTACATGATAATTATAAGAATCAATCAGAGAAGGTTAGAAAGGGTTGCGAAGAGGGATTGGATAATCAATTTACAAAGAAACAATGGATATATATATATATATATATATATATATATATATATATATATATATATATATATCTCCCAAATATGCAACAAAGTCTAGAAGATTAAGAATCTTTGCTTGGAAGTATTTACATGGGTATTGTTTTATCCCAAGTAGACTCCAAAGAGGTGTGATGGGGGAAGAAAGAAATAATTGGGAACATATTTTTTGAGAGTGTAATGAGTTGGCAGGCTTTAAAAATTCCCTGCAGAATACTCTGTCAGAAATACTGGGTGAGCAAATTGGTATAACTAAGGAAATTATTTTTTGAGCTATAATACAGAAGCGGGCTTGTCTGGACATAGTAAGGCCTTGTTGAGTCTAATTATGGTGACTGCCAAAAAAGAAATTACTAGAAAGTGGAAATCAAAGTCTAAACCATCTATACTAGAAGCAGTGAATATAGTAAGAGATAAAAGAACTGCAATTTGGGATCTTAAGAAAAGGGTACAAGCAAATTACATAGAAAAAATGGGAACTGTGGGGACAATACACCCAGAATAATATTTTGGAAGAGGAATAATGTTTAAAAGAAGGCATGATTTGAATGAGCTATGTAATGTTTGACTGACAATAATGGGATAGATTATAAGTGATGTAGAATGTTTGCAACTGAAAATATGTCAATATAGTTTGATTTCATTTATATAAATGTATATTTGTCTGTCTTAAGTGTTAATTTAATAAAGATGTTTCTTGTTTAAAAAAAAGATTTTCTGGAAGAAAAAGAAAAAGAAAACATGTGGTGTGTGGAATATTTATAAATGTTGGATGTTTACTCACCACTGAATTGTATTACGTGTTGTTTGACACTACCTCTTCTAGGTGGGTAGTAGTAAAAAGCCTCTGACAGAGTGTATGACAAGCATAAATAAGCAGCCAGACTTTATAAGTAGTGAGGAGCTGTTGTATTTAGTAAAAACTAAGATAATTACCCTATGCCTACATGGAGATGTGCTTTTTGGGGCAGCTAAAGGTTGCTTAGAAAATGAAATTCTCTGTCATGCAAGAGAAATTCAGTATAAAACATTATATGCTCTAAAGTTTCTTTGCCATAGTTCTGATAACAGGTTGTGAAAAAAAGTGTGGGAAGGCTACTACGTCTAAAATATAAACTCTACCACTCTGAAAAGGAGGTTTTACAAGAAAGAAAAATGTGTGCAGTTTTTTCTGAATATAAAAATTATCTATACTAGAAAGACAAAAAGCAAAAGAGTAATGAGAAGAACAATCCTTTTGTGGAAACTAGAGCTGTCATAATGCAACTCAGTGGTCTGGGGACTAATAAGCCGACATCTTCCAAGAGGAAGCTGAGTGAGGCTACACCATATGGCGATGGTAAAAATAGCAGTTCTGTCTGCAAGCAGCACTGAGCGACAGGGGAAAGCATCAGAAGCATTGGTGAAATGCCAGTGGGTACTGTTAAAATATTGAGTGTCCTTGGAAATGTAAATGATGTGATGGCAAAACAGTAAGGTATGCTGACAGTTGGATATGCATTTCAAGAAAATTATCAGAGCTAATTGTCTAACTTTCTTCTTCCGGCTTTTCCCAGTTAGGGTTTGCCACAGCGGATCATCTGTCCGCTCATGATTGGCAGTGGAATTTTACAGTGTTGAGTTGCCAGCCCAGCACCCAACCTTCCACAGAAGGCACACACTCACACCTAGGGCCAATTTAGAGTGTCCAATCCACCTACAGCATGTCTTTTGGGATGTGGGAGGAAACCGGAGCACCTGTAGGAAACCCACGCAACCACAGGGAGGACATGCAGATTCCACCCAGAAAGCACCCCAGCTGAGAATCCAACCAGAGAACCTCTTACTGTGAGGTGACAATGCTAACCGCTGTAGCACTGTGGCCGCCCAACTAATTGTCTAACTTTTAACAACTGAAAAAAAAAATTGTCAAAGTCAAACAGATTTTTCCAAAGTGGTTTCTAAACTATATGACGGCATTACAAGAATGAAACAAGGTAGTTCCAAGCAAACTGATATAAAAGTAAATGTAAGCACATAACTGTTAAAATGAAGAATTTATGCAACTGTATTTGAGTATCAATACAGTTTGGATTCTGTAAAGTAAAAGAATGACAACATACAGAAATACAATAAATGAATAAAATATTGAAGGAGTTTATGTAACTAGAGAAGTCAAAAGAAAACAGAGCCTGCCTTAGTACAGCTAAAATGAGTAAAGACCAAAGGAAACTGGTGCTTGAATTTGAAACACAAACAAGTCCAAGGTGAGCTACATCTTTTGTGTGAGACAAGAAAATATAAAAAGATTTGCAAAAAGTAAGTAATGCTGTTCTTGTTTTGAAAATAAAATGTCAAAGGCTGCAAACTAAAATGGAGCTGTTTACAGCTCAACTTCAAGGAAGTTGCAAGGAAGAAAAGGGGTGTTAAAGCCCTTTGGTAAACTATTGTATTTGCACAAAGTGAAGTCAAGCTAACCTGAAGGTGCTCACCTCAAGGTGTTGATCCTAGTTGTAAGGATTTCAAAAGAGATGGAGTGGTGTAGTGATTCAAAGGCTGGTGCACAGCCTAGATGATGTGAAGCTACAGCAGGCAATGTTTCACAGGAACTTGCTCTGCCAGTGGCAATGGGACATGAACATGCAAAAAGTTATAGATACTACTACAGCTAAAACTGGTGATATTGAAGAAGCCACAAATAGAAGTCATTGCTGCTGACTACAGAAAGGAAATGATAAATCTGAAACAGGTGGATTCTAAGGATAAAAATCAGGAAAGACTGAAACCAAACACAAATATGAAATGACAGAAAAAGTATGGTGCTTACTTTTTCAAAAAGTTCACAGACGTCTGACATCTGAATGATAGAGCAAACAAAGAAATATATAACCTGGACAAAAATGTTTCTACATTTTTAGAACAGGGTAACACAAATCTGCATAAGCAAATGGTTATCTTGATTAATGATTTTTCTGGTGGCATGGAAATGGAGATGAGAACGGGCATAGAAGGGCTTGAAGAAAGCTTGCAAACTATAAAGAGAAAGAATCATTAACAGGCCATACAACTCATGATGAAATTCAGTCTTTACCCTTGAAAAACAAAGGGGCAATACAACTTGAGGACTTCTTGAAAGAGAATGCTGCAACTCAAAACAAAGTAAAAAGATAATAGTGCAGTAACTGTGGGGTAAAACAGTTCAGAGTAAAATAAGAAAGGTAAGAAAAAAAACACTTTGTGTAGGTCGAGATGCACAGTGACATATAAACCAAGCTGCATAATGAGATGCAAATTAAATAAAAAATGCTGCTTAGAGCTCCATGTCTACGCAAACTGAGAACAGAATATGGCAAGAGCCCCCTGGGAAGTTGGAACAATTCATAAAACATGCTGCAACTTTGATGGAAGTAACTAAATTAATGCAAATTAAAACTGAAATTGTAGCAATACTGATGAATCAACCAGAAAGAAAAACTTTAAAAAGGCAGCAGGATGTACAAATCATGAAGGTGTTGCCAGTGATGTACAGCTCTGGAAAAGTATAAATATTGCATAGGTCAACAAGGTTCCCTACTGAAATGTCTGCACTGAAAACACAGAGTGCCGACAAGCTGAAAAAAAGAGATTGAAAACACAGAAGAGTGAATCTTGAAAATCACTCTTCTCTTTAAAACTTTTTGCCAGTGGGGGTTCAAGACAACCTGCACCCCTTCATGTGGGGGGAAGCCCCCAACAAACTTATATATATATATATATATATATATATA
This sequence comes from Protopterus annectens, assembly GCF_019279795.1. Taxonomy (NCBI): domain Eukaryota; kingdom Metazoa; phylum Chordata; order Ceratodontiformes; family Protopteridae; genus Protopterus; species Protopterus annectens. The sequence goes on along the minus strand of NC_056733.1, from coordinate 1,896,559,443 downwards.
TATATATATATATATATAAACTCCAAGATCGCCATATCTTAGAGAAAGGGGAATGTGCCAAGAAATTACATCTCTGACTTAGTATATGTAAGCCTGTTCTTTTAGCCATAAAGTCTCCGTATTTCAGGACTCAGTCTAGTGGATCCCGACATTTCAAATGGTTACTGGCTGATAATCCTGAGAATGAGAAAAGTGTCCTGCAAAATAAAAATAAGAGACTTCATAGACAAATGGTTTGTGAATAGTATTATGGTACAAGAAGTGTATTATTAGATGGTACCTTGTCGCTTCTAAAAACATTGGCCAGCTATACTTGAAGCTAGCTGGCCAGTGAGATCACTTATAACTCGAAGTCTGAGCTGGGGGGTCATGTAGTATACCTGCTGGATGCAGTGTTATGTGAAAAATGGTACAAAAGACAGAGACAAAGAATATGCAGAACTGTCATATGATGAAATGGTAAAGAATTATCAAGAAGTGTCATGTGAAGAAATAGCCCTTCTATGGAGCCAAAGTTGATAAACGGAGTAAAGGAGAAAGCATGTTTCCTTGTATCATACCCCTTTCTTTTTATTTACAAAAGTGGGCTTAAACCAGAAGGGGAGAAAGCAGTACAGGAGGGAAAGAGAAAATTGGTCTTGGAGGCCAAGGCCTTGGAACACAGATAAAGAGAGAGAGTGAGAGAGAAAGAGACTCAGAGATGTAACAGTTCTTCAGTGGTGAGAAACAGATCTGTGAAAAGCAAACTGCAAAGCAGATTAAAGCTAAGTAGTGGTGGTGCAGCGGTTAGCATTGCCACCCCATAGCAAGAGGTTCTCTAGTTCGATCCTTGGCTGGGGTTCGTTTTGTGCAAAGTCTGCCTCCCTGTGGTCATGTGGGTTTCCTCTGGGTGCTCCAGTTTCATCCCAAAGACATGCTGTAGGTGGATTGGATACTCTAAATTGGCCCTAGGTGTGAGTGCATGCATGTGTGTGTGCCTTTCATGGAAGGTTAGGCACCAGGCTGGTGGCTTGACACCGTAAACCTTTACTGCCAATCATGACTGGACAGGTGATCCGCTGTTGCAACCCCTAACTGGGAAAAGCTGAAAGAAAAAGAAAGACAGTCTTCTGGCAAAAAGGTAAGCCTGACTTATGGTAAAGATGCTTTGTGGGATTCTAAGGAAAATAACTTGTGGAGAGGCAAATCTGAAATGCTTCTTTATAATGAATCATATGGCATAGAGATGTATAAGAATGTAACTTTTGCAAAAGAAAGCTTCACTAAGTAAAAGACATTTCTTTTTACAAACTAAGACTATTGAGACTGGCTTGTCCATGTTACTAATAAAAACAGTGAAATGTTTTGAACATTGATAAATTCATTTTGTTTGTATTCTGAAAAAATACAGAATGGGATGTCCCTTATACAAAATACAATTAAAATATGTGGTTTGAGATGATTTAATTCTAATCAGAATCATAACATATCACTATATAATTTGTATACAGCTGATACTGGATGCATTTTGAAATACATCATGGTGAGGTAAAGAAATTGTAATAGGCATATATTGGCCTAATTCAGTACAGAGGCCACCGCTGTATAGTGAGACTACTGTAAGAGACTTCAAGACATATCTCTCAACTGTACAGGTTTTTGCAGAATGTCCAGATTTTTTCCTCATATTTTTTGTCTAGTTCTCATAGCAAATCATTGAGGATTGAAGTCAGAAAATAATGACAGACAGTTGAGTTTCAGACTTCATACCCCCAAAAAATCCTGCTAATCTAAAAATTCTATCAACTTTCTAACTTTGTAAATGCAATATTTAAAAGTGTGCCTATTTTTGGGACTTTGCTCCCCACCCCCCAATTATTTATGGCTTTGACAATATTGCTCTAAGATAAAAAGTTAAAAGGTATGCTTCAAGGAAATAGATTTTTGGTCTTTCCTTATTGATCTATTCTTCATTATGAGTGGTTATACAACTGCATCAGCATGGTGTATAACAAGTCATAATGTTAAATAGACCAGCATTATGAATGTTTATACTCCATTATGAATGGTTTTACAACTGAATCCACATAGTATTTAGATGAGTCCAATTGCATTTGTCAAAAGGCTTAGCTTGTGAGAATAGGAATCATTGACTTGTCTGATTGATTCTTATTTCTTCTCCATAATAGCATCAGTTCTGTGTGACATCAGTGAACAGTGAAGCTAAGGAAGTGTATTCTTTTCCTGTCAGTTCTGCAATCTCAGTGTTTTTATATGCATATAGCAGGGGACTCCCCTCCCATCAAAACCACTTTTTTTGTTGTTATTTTGTTTTCAGTTAAACAACTCATTCATATAAGTCCCTCAATGAAATGTTAGTTGACAAATACTTTACAATCTTTTTTATATACTCATTTAGATAAGGGGAGGAGGTACTGTCTAAATATAAGGAAGAAGCCTTAATTTGCTTCAGTTATTTATGAATAGTTGAGGTGAGTAGGAGAGAAATTTAAGCTATTTCATAGATACTCCTAGACTGTAGTGGGGATATATTATTGGAGATGCCTGTGATTTTCTCATATGAGGTTCAATAAAAATGTTTAGGAGAACGTTGCTCATGCTATCACATTATTTCTAATAGTGAAAGCAAGAAGAATATATTTATTTTCCTGCAAGTGAATACTAAGGAATGATCACTTGTTGAATTAGATATTATGTCAGCAGCTTAGAAATTGTCTGGATTAGATACAAGGACCCAATCCAGAAAGTTTTTTTGCAAGAAATATTATCATTTCTAACTGTAATTGAGTGATACTAAATAGTAGTGCTTGACCATGTGTATAAGCATCATATATTAAGAAACAATTTAAGTTCAAATCATGTAGGAGTTTCAGTTCATTGCGCACATTACTCTCCATACAAGAGTTAGAAGTCATCAAAATATGGACACATTCATACAATGGGGCCAGGCCAGGCCCAGGGGGAGGATGGCCTTGCTGTTGTAGAAGGAAGTAGCAGTTCACAAAAATCACAAAAACTGAAAGGCCAAAGAAGTGCCATAAAGATGATAAAGTGGAGTATTGAAGATAAGAAATAAATGATGTATTGGTACTATAATGCAAAAAGCCCAGAATTTCCAGACACAAGATATATAAAAAGATTAAGAGAGAAATTAGAGGAAAGAAAAATACTTCCACAAGAAAAACTGTCAGAAGCTAGAAACAGGAAGATCAGGAGACATCTGAAGATAAATATGGACATGGGAAAGAAAAAGAGATTTAATATTGTATAATATTTATGCAAAGGAAAAAATAAAAACTAGTCAATACAAAAAAGCAGCACCAAACATATTTGAAGACAAATACAGGCAAAGGAATCCAGACATGGAAAACTTTACAATATAAAAAATAAGAAGACAAAGAGGAAAAGTAGTAAAGAAGATTAGTAATGGAGAAGTTAAAGAAGTAGAAACTGAGGTTATGGAGTACCTGTGAAGTGAAGGATTCAGTGTAGAAAATATAACTCAGAAAGTAGCACAGCAGGATAGAGCAATGGACATCCAAATTAAGGAAAAACCAGTGGATCAAGAAGCAACTGGTCAGTTGCCATATGAAGATATTTTGGAGCCTTCCACAGGAAACCAGTATTAACATTCTCTTGAAGCTGGACAGTAAGGGGAGGAACAGGAAACTGTGACAACTCTGACACAGTCAATGTTGAGAAGTGATAGGCCAGTGAGTTCCCATATGACAAAACATTGTATGACACAGGTTAAACTTGAAGAGAATGTGCCACAGGAAGATGCTATAGAGCTTTCTATAGAATGCCCACAGGAAATGGAGTTTAGAAGAAAATGATATATGAGAAGAGTTGCTTTATTTAATAGAGATAGACCCATTAAGATCAATGAAAGAAATAGATTGCAGAAGGTCAATAAAACCCAAAAAGTCAGAAGTTTGATAAAACAAATAAACACAGTAATTAGGACTGTCCATAGAGATCCAGGCAATATAACAGAAGTAAACAGAATATATTACTGTACAGCTAAATTAATAACAGAAAAAAATCTACCACAAGAACACAGGGTAGTAAGGAAAAGGAAGGGGAGAAATTGAATACCATCATGGAAGTACTGAATAGAGAAACTTATAAAGAAATTAAGCCAAAAAGTGTCACTGTTAGCAGAGTATAGAAGGGGAACAGATCAACCAAAATACTCAGAAAGATAGATGTGATAAAAGCAATGTGCAGTATTATAACAGATCAGGATCTATCTTGTACTATTGCAAATAAACTAAAAATCTCAGCACAGGCAGAAAAACTGAGAAGATACACAGATAAATATAGAGGAAAGTACAAAATAACCAATGTATTGATGACTCCAAAAAGTTCTATAGAGAATTAGGAAACAAGGCAAAAGGAAATGAAAGACCACCAAAAAAAGAAATAGATACATTTTGGAGAAATATCTATGAAGATCCTGTGAAACATAACAAAGGCGCTAAATGGATAGAAGTGAAAGAAAGAATAAGAATTTCAAAGGTACAGGATATGAAATAGGTTGAAGTAATGGCCAGAGAGATTGAAATAAAGTTAAGAAAAGCCTCCGATTGGAAAACCCCAGGCCCAGATACAGTACTTAACTTCTGGCCAAAAGTATTAACATCTTTGCAGGAAGACTTAGCCATAAATAAGAACTATTTATATGCACACCCTGCACCAACCTGGTTAACAACAGGAAAAGCAATGGTCCTACTTAAGAGAAGAGTGAAACTGCAAGTTATCCTAAAAATTATAGACCAGTAATTTGCCTTCCGATGACATATAAACTATACACCAGAAATGATGTATGTGGGAGTTTATAGTCATTTAGAAGAAAATTCAATCATGGCAATAGAACAAAAGGGTAATAAAAGAAAGTCATATGGAACAAAGGATCGTTTGTTGCTAAATAAAGTCATAATGGAGAACGGTAAAAAGGGAAAGAATCTAAGTATGGCATGGACTGACTACAAAAAAGCATTTGACAGTATCCCACATTCATTGATAAAAGAGCGCTTAAAGATATACAAGATACACCCTGTGCCATTTGATTACATTACAGTGACCATGAAACAGTGGCAGACCACTTTGTAATTAAGCCATGATAAAGGACTAATTCTTATCCCAGGGATAAAAATTCAAAAGGGGATATTCCAGGGTGACTGTCTGTCACTGCTGCTATTCTGTCTTGCCCTTAACCCATTAAGCTGTCTACTTAACAGATTAGGCCATGGCTATAATTTGGATCCTAGAAAACAACAAAGTGTAAAGACTTATCATCTTCTCTTTGTTGAGGGTTTAAAACTGTATTGCTCATCAGATGGGGAACTGAAAGCACAACTGCAAGTAGTCAAAACTTTTTTAGATGATATAAGAATGTCATTTGGTCTTGATAAATGTGCAAAAGTAACCTTAAAAGCAGCAAAACTGCATCACCAAGAAAACATCAATTTGGGACAAGAATGTGATATAAAAGAACTTGAGCAAGAGGGAGTGTATAAATATTTGGTAATATATGAAGGATCAACAATAAAACATGAACAAATGCGAATAAAACTTAGTTTGCTCTTCTTGTCCTAACTTACAGTTTTGGAGTGATTGACTGGCCCCAAAAGGTGTTGGATAGATTAGGCAGGAAAACAAGAAGGATGCTTTATGCTCACCAAATGATTTATAAAAATCAGTGTATACAAAGATTATATATTCCCCGTTCCAAAGGAGGGATGGGCCTCCTTGAAACTGATTACATGTATAGATCTGCAATTGTGGGACTCCACACATATCTGCTGACCTCACAAGACCCAAATGTAGCAAAAGTTTTGAAACATGAGGACATAAATCTAAGATGACTTCTCTGCTTAATTTAGCAGAAGCATATCGGCACCAAGTAGATAAAAATAAGGCAGGAACTGAATGTGCTAAAAAAACAAAATAAAGAATATAAGGTGAAGGACCAGATGAAAAGCAAGAAATGTGGAAAAAGCATAACTATAGTTGCAAGTACAGAAAACTTCTGGGAAAACCTCATGTTGATCACAAACGAATGCAGGAATGATTAAGGAGAGGTGAATTCAAACCAAGAGACGAAAGGTTAATACTAGTGGCCCAAGATAGTGGGTCACGCACACGTTGGTTTACAAAGTCCATTGAACATGTGAGATGAATGTAGGTTTTGTAAAACCAAACTGGAAACAGTTGCACCCCTCATTGCTGGTTGTGACATACTAATAGCAGAAGGACTGCATACTGAAAGGCATAATAATGTGGCAATGTTGCATTGTGGATTGTGCAAACATTATGGTAATGATGTGGCTGAAATATACCCAAATATGATCCACAAAGCATCATAGAAAATGAAGATGTCTACATCACATGGAATCACCCATTACCAGCAGTTCAATAGATAGATGGTAGAAAACTGGATATAGTGGTCCAAGAAAAGAAGACAAGAGTAGCATTCCTCATCGAAATCACCACACATTATGGTATTGAAGTGTCTGAAAATCACTGGAAACATGAGCCACAAAGCATCACTGAAAATGAAGTCTACATTACATGGGATCACCCGTTATCAGCAGTTCAAAAGACAGATGCGAGAAAAAAAGATATTGTGGCCCATGAAAAAAAACAAAAGTAGCATTGATTATTGAAATTGCCACACCCAGTGACTACAGTGTCTTGCATACAGAGTGACACATAAATATTAGGATTTGCAGGCAGAAATGAGAGCAATGTGAAAGAAAGATACCCAGACAGTTCCAATAGCAGTAGGAGCAACAGCTCTTGTAAAAGAGAATCTACAATCGCATTTAGATATGCTACCAATCCATGTAACGTCATACAAATTGCAGAAAGAGTAATTAATGGACACATTGCGACTGCTGTGAAGAGCATGTTTGGCTGACATCAAAGATTGAAACAATACTAATTTCATGAACTTTAATCGTACTTTGACTTAGGAATGGGGTCCATTCCCATCATGGTATTAGAAACCCAAAAGATTTGGAGAAATTAAAAAGGATTAAACCATAACCATAACCATAACCATTTTTCTAACTTTTGCAACATCAATGCACAATCCTACAACTTATTGTACAGTAGTTTATCACATCAGGTTTTTCACAAAGTCCCTAAAGCCCTAGTTATAACCTTATCATATTTATCTACTAAATGTTATGGAAGCTGATCAAAATAACCATACAGCAAGGTAGACATTTACATGTCTCCTGTGTATGATACATATGGCATAAATGAGGGCGTTGCTCTAATGTCTCCTGTGTATGATACATATGGCATAAATGAGGGTGTTGCTCTAATGTCTCCTGTGTATGATACATATGGCATAAATGAGGGCGTTGCTCTAATGTCTCCTGTGTATTATACATATGGCATAAATGAGGGCATTGCTCTAATGTCTCCTGTGTATGATACATATGGCATAAATGAGGGCATTGCTCTAATGTCTCCTGTGTATGATACATATGGCATAAGCTCTAATGTCTCCTGTGTATGATATATATGGCATAAATGAGGGCATTGCTCTAATGTCTCCTGTGTATGATACATATGGTATAAATGAGGGCAGTGCTCTAATGTCTCCTGTGTATGATACATAGGGCATAAATGAAAGCATTGCTCTAATGTCTCCTGTATATGATACATAGGGCATAAATGAGGGCGTTGCTCTAATGTCTCCTGTGTATTATACATAGGGCATAAATGAGGGCATTTCTCTAATGTCTCCTGTGCATGATACATATGGCATAAATGAGGGTGTTGCTCTAATGTCTCCTGTGTATTATACATATGGCATAAATGAGGGCATTGCTCTAATGTCTCCTGTGTATTATACATATGGCATAAATGAGGGCATTGCTCTAATGTCTCCTGTGTATCATACATAGGGCAAATATGAGGGCATTGCTCTAATGTCTCCTGTGTATGATACATATGGTATAAATGAGGGCATTGCTCTAATGTCTCCTGTGTATTATACATATGGCATAAATGAAGGCATTGCTCTAATGTCTCCTGTGTATTATATATTTGGTATAAATGAGGGCATTGCTCTAATGTCTCCTGTGTATCATACATAGGGCATAAATGAGGGTGTTGCTCTAATGTCTCATGTGTATGATACATATGGCATAAATGAGGGTATTGCTCTAATGCCTCCTGTGTATTATACATTTGGTATAAATGAGGGCATTGCTCTAATGTCTCCTGTGTATCATACATAGGGCATAAATGAGGGCATTGCTCTAATGTCTCCTGTGTATGATACATATGGCATAAATGAGGGCGTTGCTCTAATGCCTCGTGTGTATGATACATATGGCATAAATTAGGGTGTTGCTCTAATGTCTCCTGTGTATGATACATATGGCATAAATGAGGGCGTTGCTTTAATGTCTCCTGTGTATGATACATAGGGCATACAATTGAGCATTGCTCTAATGTCTCCAGTGTATGATATATAGGGCATAAATGAGGGCGTTGCTCTAATGTCTCCTGTGCATGATACATATGGCATAAATGAGGGCATTGCTCTAATGTCTCCAGTGTATGATATATAAGGCATAAATGAGTGCGTTGCTCTAATGTCTCCTGTGTATGATACATATGGCATAAATGAGGGCGTTGCTCTAATGTCTCCTGTGTATGATACATATGGCATTAATGAGGGCATTGCTATAATGTCTCCTGTGAATTATACATAGGGCATAAATGAGGACATTGCTTTAATGTCTCCTGTGTATTATACATAGGGCATAAATGAGGGTGTTGCTCTAATGTCTCATGTGCAATATACATAGGGCATAAATGAGGGCGTTGCTCTATTGTCTCCTGCGTATGATACAAATGGCATAAATGAGGGTGTTGCTCTAATGTCTCCTGTGTATTATACATATGGCATAAATGAGGGCATTGCTCTAATGTCTCCTGTGTATGATACATATGGCATAAATGAGGGCATTGCTCTAATGTCTCCTGTGCATTATACATATGGCATAAATAGGGGATTTGCTCTAATGCCTCCTGTGTTCGATACATATGGCATAAAAGAGGCCGTTGCCCTAATTTCTCCTGTGTATGATACATATGGCATAAATGAGACGATCCTCTAATGTCTCCCGTGTATGATACATATGGCATAAATGAGGGCGTTGCTCTAATGTCTCCTGTGTATGATACATATGGCATAAATGAGGCCGTTGCCCTAATTTCTCCTGTGTATGATACATATGGCATAAATGAGGGCGTTGCTCTAATGTCTCCTGTGTATGATACATATGGCATAAATGAGTGCGTTGCTCTAATGTCTCCTGTGTAAGATACATATGGCATTCATGAGGGCGTTGCTCTAATGTCTCCTGTGTATGATACATATGGCATAAATGAGTGCGTTGCTCTAATGTCTCCTGTGTTTGATACATAGGGCATAAATGATGGCGTTGCTCTAATATCTCCTGTGTATGATACATATGACATAAATGAGGGCATTGCTCTAATGTCCTGTGTATTATACATATGGCATAAATAAGGGCGTTGCTCTAATGTCTCCTGTGTATGATACATATGGCATAAATGAGGGAATTGCTCTAATGTCTCCTGTGTAATATACATATGGCATAAATAAGGCCATTGCTCTAATGTCTCCTGTGTATTATACATAGGGCATAAATGAGGGAATTGCTCTAATGTCTCCTGTGTAATATACATATGGCATAAATAAGGCCATTGCTCTAATGTCTCCTGTGTATTATACATAGGGCATAAATGAGGGCATTGCTCTAATGTCTCCTGTGTAATATACATATGGCATAAATGATGGCGTTGCTCTAATATCTCCTGTGTATTATACATAGGGCATAAATGAGGGCATTGCTCTAATGTCTCCTGTGTATTATACATATGGCATAAATGAGGGCATTGCTCTAATGTCTCCTGTGTATTATACATATGGAATAAATGAGGGCGTTGCTCTAATGTCTCCTGTGTATCATACATATGTCATAAATGAGGGCGTTAATCTAATGTCTCCTGTGTATTATACATTTGGTATAAATGAGGGCGTTGCTCTAATGTCTCCTGTGTATCACACATAGGGCATAAATGAGGGCGTTGCTCTAATGTCTCCTGTGTATGATACATAAGGCATAAATGAGGGCGTTGCTCTAATGTCTCCTGTGTATGATACATATGGCATAAATGAGGACGTTGCTCTAATGCCTCCTGTGTATTATACATATGGCATAAATTAGGGCGTTGCTCTAATGACTCCTGTGTATGATACATAGGGCATAAATGAAGGTGTTGCTCTAATGTCTCCTGTGTATGATATATAGGGCATAAATGAGGGCATTGCTCTAATGTCTCCTGTGTATGATACATATGGCATAAATGAGGGTGTTGCTCTAATATCTCCTGTGTATGATACATATGGCATAAATGAGGGCTTTGCTCTAATGTTTCCTGTGTATTTTACATAAGGCATAAATGAGGACATTGCTCTAATGTCTCCTGTGTATTATACATAGGGCATAAATGAGGGTGTTGCTCTAATGTCTCCTGTGCATTATACATATGGCATAAATGAGGGCGTTGCTCTACTGTCTCCTGTGTACGATACATATGGCATAAATTAGGGCATTGCTCTAATGTCTGCTGTGTATTATACATATGGCATAAATGAAGGCATTGCTCTAATGTCTCCAGTGTATTATACATATGGCAAAAAAGAGGGCGTTGCTCTAATGTCTCCTGTGTATGATACATATGGCATAAATGAGGGCGTTGCAGGAATGTCTCCTGTGTATGATACATAAGGCATAAATGAAGTCGTTTCTCTAATGTCTCCTGTGTATTATACATATGGCATAAATTAGGGCATTGCTCTAATGTCTCCTGTGTATGATACATATGGCATAAATGAGGGCGTTGCTCTAATGTCTCCTGTGTATTATACATATGGCATAAATGAGGGAGTTGCTCTAATATCTCCTGTGTATGATACATATGGCATAAATGAGGGCATTGCTCTAATGTCTCCTGTGTATTATATATGTGGTATAAATGAGGGCGTTGCTCTAATGTCTCCTGTGCATTATACATATGGGATAAATGAGGGCGTTGCTATAATGTCTCCTGTGCATTATACATATGGCATAAATGAGGGCGTTGCTCTAATGTCTCCTTTGTATTATACATATGGCATAAATGAGGTTGTTGCTCTAATGTCTCCTGTGTATGATACAAATGGCATAAATGAGGGCGTTGCTCTAATGTCTCCTGTGTATTATATATGTGGTATAAATGAGGGCGTTGCTCTAATGTCTCCTGTCCATTATACATATGGGATAAATGAGGGCGTTGCTTTAATGTCTCCTGTGTATGATACATAGGGCATACATGAAAGCATTGCTCTAATGTCTCCAGTGTATGATATATAGGGCATAAATGACTGCGTTGCTCTAATGTCTCCTGTGTATGATACATATGGCATAAATGAGGGCGTTGCTCTAATGTCTCCTGTGTATGATACATATGGCATAAATGAGGGCATTGCTATAATGTCTCCTGTGAATTATACATAGGGCATAAATGAGGACATTGCTTTAATGTCTCATGTGTATTATACATAGGGCATAAATGAGGGTGTTGCTCTAATGTCTCACGTGCAATATACATAGGGCATAAATGAGGGCGTTGCTCTATTGTCTCCTGCGTATGATACAAATGGCATAAATGAGGGTGTTGCTCTAATGTCTCCTGTGTATTATACATATGGCATAAATGAGGGCATTGCTCTAATGTCTCCTGCGTATTATACATATGGCATAAATGAGGGCATTGCTCTAATGTCTCCTGTGTATGATACATATGGCATAAATGAGGGCGTTGCTCTAATGTCCCCTGTGAATGATACATAGAGCATAAATAAAGGTGTTGCTCTAATGTCTCCTGTGTATTATACATATGGCATAAATGAGGGCGTTGCTCTAATGTCTCCTGTGTATGATACATATGGCATAAATGAGGGCGTTGCTCTAATGTCTCCTGTGTATTATACATATGGCATAAATGAGGGATTTGCGCTAATGTCTCCTGGGTAAGATACATATGGCATAAATGAGGGCGTTGCTCTAATGTCTCCTGTGTATGATACATATGGCATAAATGAGACGATGCTCTAATGTCTCCTGTGTATGATATATATGGCATAAATGAGGGCGTTGCTCTAATGTCTCCTGTGTATGATACATATGGCATAAATGAGGCCATTGCTCTAACGTCTCCTGTGTGTGATACATATGGCATAAATGAGGGCGTTGCTCTAACGTCTCCTGTGTATGATACATATGGCATAAATGAGTGCGTTGCTCTAATGTCTATTGTGTTTGATACATATGGCATAAATGAGGGCATTGCTCTAATGTCTCCAGTGAATGATACATATGGCATAAATGAGGGCGTTGCTCTAATGTCTCCTGTGTAATATACATAGGGCATAAATGATGGCGTTGCTCTAATATCTCCTGTGTATGATACATATGACATAAATGAGGGCATTGCTCTAATGTCTCCTGTGTATTATACATATGGCATAAATAAGGGCGTTGCTCTAATGTCTCCTGTGTATGATACATATGGCATAAATGAGACGTTGCTCTAATGTCTCCTGTGTATGATACATATGGCATAAATGAGGGCATTGCTCTAATGTCTCCTGTGTATTATACATATGGCATAAATGAGGGCATTGCTCTAATGTCTCCTGTGTATGATACATATGGCATAAATGAGGGCGTTGCTCTAATGTCTCCTGTGCATTATACATATGGCATAAATGAGGGAGCTGCTCTAATATCTCCTGTGTATGATACATATGGCATAAATGAGGGCATTGCTCTAATGTCTCCTGTTTATTATATATGTGGTATAAATGAGGGCGTTGCTCTAATGTCTCCTGTGCATTATACATATGGCATAAATGAGGGCATTGCTCTAATGTCTCCTGTGTATTATACATATGGCATAAATGAGGGCGTTGCTCTAATGTCTCCTGTGCATGATACATATGGCATAAATGAGGGCATTGCTATAATGTCTCCTGCGTATGATACAAATGAAATAAATGAGGGTGTTGCTCTAATGTCGCCTGTGTATTATACATATGGCATAAATGAGGGCGTTGCTCTAATGTCTCCTGTGTATTATACATATGGCATAAATGAGGGCGTTGCTCTAATGTCTCCTGTGTATGATACATAGGGCATAAATGAAAGCATTGCTCTAATGTCTCCTGTGTATGATACATAGGGCATAAATGAGGGCGTTGCTCTAATGTCTCCTGTGTATGATACATATGGCATAAATGAGGGCGTTGCTCTAATGTCTCCTGTGTATGATACATATGGCATAAATGAGGGCATTGCTCTAATGTCTCCTGTGTATTATACATAGGGATAAATGAGGGTGTTGCTCTAATGTCTCCTGTGTATGATACATATGGCATAAATGAGGGCGTTGCTCTAATGTCTCCTGTGTATGATACATATGGCATAAATGAGGGTGTTGCTCTAATGTCTCCTGTGTATTATACATATGGCATAAATGAGGGCATTGCTCTAATGTCTCCTGTGTATGATACATATGGCATAAATGAGGGCATTGCTCTAATGTCTCCTGTGTATGATACATATGGCATAAATGAGGGCGTTGCTCTAATGTCTCCTGTGTATTATACATATGGCATAAATGAGGACGTTGCTCTAATGTCTCCTGTGTATGATACATATGGCATAAATGAGGGCGTTGCTCTAATGTCTCCTGTGTATTATACATATGGCATAAATGAGGGTGTTGCTCTAATGTCTCCTGTGTATGATACATATGGCATAAATGAGGGCGTTGCTCTAATGTCTCCTGTGTATGATACATATGGCATAAATGAGGCCGTTAAAGTCTCCTGTGTGTGATACATATGGCATAAATGAGGCCGTTAAAGTCTCCTGTGTAAGATACATATGGCATTCATGAGGGCGTTGCTCTAATGTCTCCTGTGTATGATACATATGGCATAAATGAGACGATCCTCTAATGTCTCCCGTGTTTGATACATATGGCATAAATGAGGGCGTTGCTCTAATGTCTCCAGTTAATGATACATATGGCATAAATGAGGGCGTTACTCTAATGTCTCCTGTGTAATATACATAGGGCATAAATGATGGCGTTGCTCTAATATCTCTTGTGTATGATACATATGACATAAATGAGGGCATTGCTCTAATGTCTCCTGTGTATTATACATATGGCATAAATAAGGGTGTTGCTCTAATGTCTCCTGTGTATGATACATATGGCATAAATGAGGGAATTGCTCTAATATCTCCTGTGTAATATACATATGGCATAAATAAGGGCATTGCTCTAATGTCTCCTGTGTATTATACATAGGGCATAAATGAGGGAATTGCTCTAATGTCTCCTGTATAATATACATATGGCATAAATAAGGCCATTGCTCTAATGTCTCCTGTGTATTATACATATGGCATAAATGAGGGCATTGCTCTAATGTCTCCTGTGTATTATACATATGGCATAAATGAGGGCGTTGCTCTAATGTCTCCTGTGTATCATACATATGGCATAAATGAGGACGTTGCTCTAATGTCTCCTGTGTATTATACATTTAGTATAAATGAGGGCATTGCTCTAATGTCTCCTGTGTATGATACATTTGGCATAAATGAGGGCGTTGCTCTAATGTCTCCTGTGTATTATACATATGGCATAAATGAGGGCGTTGCTCTATTGTCTCCTGTGTATGATACATATGGCATAAATAAGGGCATTGCTCTAATGTCTTCTGTGTATTATACATATGGCATAAATGAGGGCATTGCTCTAATGTCTCCTGTGTATGATACATATGGCATAAATGAGGGCATTGCTCTAATGTCTGCTGTGTATGATACATATGGCATAAATGAGGGCGTTGCTCTAATGTCTCCTGTGTATGATACATAGGGCATAAATGAAGGTGTTGCTCTAATGTCTACTGTGTATTATAGATATGACATAAATGAGGGTGTTGCTCTTATGTCTCCTGTGTATGATACATATGGCCAAAATGAGGGCGTTGTTCTAATGTCTCCTGTGTATTATACATATTGCATAAAAGAAGGAGTTGCTCTAATATATCCTGTGTATGATACATATGGCATAAATGAGGGCAATGCTCTAATGTCCCCTGTATATGATACATATGGCATAAATGAGACATTGCTCTAATGTCTCCTGTGTATGATACATAAGGCATAAATGAGGGCGTTGCTCTAATGTCTCCAGTGTATGATACATAAGGCATAAATGAGGGCGTTGCTCTAATGTCTCCTGTGTATGATATATATGGCATAAATGAGGACGTTGCTCTAAAGCCTCCTGTGTATGATACATATGGCATAAATGAGGGCGTTGCTCTAATGACTCCTGTGTATGATACATAGGGCATAAATGAAGGCGTTGCTCTAATGTCTCCTGTGTATGATATATAGGGCATAAATGAGGGCGTTGCTCTAATGTCTCCTGTGTATGATACATATGGCATAAATGAGGGCGTTGCTCTAATATCTCCTGTGTATGATACATATGGCATAAATGAGGGCTTTGCTCTAATGTTTCCTGTGTATTTTACATAAGGCATAAATGAGGACATTGCTCTAATGTCTCCTGTGTATTATACATAGGGCATAAATGAGGGTGTTGCTCTAATGTCTCCTGTGCATTATACATATGGCATAAATGAGGGCGTTGCTCTACAGTCTCCTGTGTACGATACATATGGCATAAATTAGGGCATTGCTCTAATGTCTCCTGTGTAATATACATATGGCATAAATGAGGGCATTGCTCTAATGTCTCCGGTGAATTATACATATGGCAAAAATGAGGGCGTTGCTCTAATGTCTCCTGTGTATGATACATATGGCATAAATGAGGGCGTTGCTGGAATGTCTCCTGTGTATGATACATAGGGAATAAATGAAGGCATTGCTCTAATGTCTCCTGTGTATTATACATATGACATAAATTAGGGCATTGCTCTAATGTCTCCTGTGTATGATACATATGGCATAAATGAGGGAGTTGCTCTAATATCTCCTGTGTATGATACATATGGCATAAATGAGGGAGTTGCTCTAATATCTCCTGTGTATGATACATATGGCATAAATGAGGGCATTGCTCTAATGTCTCCTGTGTATTATATATGTGGTATAAATGAGGGCGTTGCTCTAATGTCTCCTGTGCATTATACATATGGGATAAATGAGGGCATTGCTATAATGTCTCCTGTGCATTATACATATGGCATAAATGAGGGCGTTGCTCTAATGTCTCCTTTGTATTATACATATGGCATAAATGAGGTTGTTGCTCTAATGTCTCCTGTGTATGATACAAATGGCATAAATGAGGGCGTTGCTCTAATGTCTCCTGTGTATTATATATGTGGTATAAATGAGGGCGTTGCTCTAATGTCTCCTGTCCATTATACATATGGGATAAATGAGGGCGTTGCTATAATGTCTCCTGTGCATTATACATATGGCATAAAAGAAGGCGTTGCGCTAATGTCTCCTGTGTATTATACATATGGCATAAATGAGGGCATTGCTCTAATGTCTCCAGTGTATGATACATATAGCATAAATGAGGGCATTGCTCTAATGTCTCCTGTGTATGATAAATATGGCATAAATGAGGGCATTGCTCAAATGTCTCCTGTGCATTATACATATGGCATAAATGAGGGCGTTGCTCTAATGCCTCCTGTGTGTGATACATAAGGCATAAATGAGGGCGTTGCTCTAATGTCTCTTGTGTATTATACATATGGAATAAATGAGGGCGTTGCTCTAATGTCTCCTGTGTATGATACATATGACATAAATGCAGGCATTGCTCTAATGTCTCCTGTGTAGTATACATATGGCATAAATGCGGGCGTTGCTCTAATGTCTCCTGTGTATGATACATATAGCATAAAGGAGGGCGTTGCTCTAATGTCTCCTGTGTATGATACATATGGCATAAATGAGGGCATTGCTCTAATGTCTCCTGTGTATTATACATATGGTATAAATAAGGGCGTTGCTCTAATGTCTCCTGTGTATGATACATATGGCATAAATGAGGGAATTGCTCTAATGTCTCCTGTGTAATATACATATGGCATAAATAAGGCCATTGCTCTAATGTCTCCTGTGTATTATATATAGGGCATAAATGAGGGCATTGCACTAATGTCTCCTGTGCATGATACATATGGCATAAATGAGGGCGTTGCTCTAATGTCTCCAGTGTATGATACATATAGCATAAATGAGGGCGTTGCTCTAATGTCTCCTGTGTATGACACATATGGCATAAATGAGGGCGTTGCTCATCTGTCTCCTGTGTACAATACATATGGCATAAATGAGGGTGTTGCTCTAATGTCTCCTTTGTATTATACATATGGCATAAAAGAGGGCATTGCTCTAATGTCTCCAGTGTATTATACATATGGCATAAATGAGGGTGTTGCTCTAATGTCTCCTGTGTATGATACATCTGGCATAAATGAGGGCATTGCTCGAATGTCTCCTGTGTATGATACATAGGGCATAAATGAAGGCGTTGCTCTAATGTCTCCTGTGTATTATACATATGGTATAAATTAGGGCGTTGCTCTAATGTCTCCTGTGTATGATACATATGGCATAAATGAGGGCGTTGCTCTAATGTCTCTTGTGTATTATACATATGGCATAAATGAGGGAGTTGCTCTAATATCTCCTGTGTATGATACATATGGCATAAATGAGGGCATTGCTCTAATGTCTCCTTTGTATGATACATACGGCATAAATGAGGGCGTTGCTCTAATGTCTCCTGTCTATTATACATATGGCATAAATGAGGGCGTTGCTCTAATGTCTCCTGTGTATTATACATATGGCATAAATGAGGGCGTTGCTCTACTGTCTCCTGTGTACGATACATAGGGCATAAATGAGGATGTTGCTCTAATGTCTCCTGTGCGTTATACATATGGCATAAATGAGGGCGTTGCTCTACTGTCTCCTGTGTATGATACATATGGCACAAATGAGGGCGTTGCTCTAATGTCTCCTTTGTATTATACATATGGCATAAATGAGGGCATTGCTCTAATGTCTCCTGTGTATGATACATATGGCATAAATTAGGGCGTTGCTTGAATGTCTCCTGTGTATGATACATATGGCATAAATGAGGGTGTTAATCTAATGTCTCTTGTGTATTATACATATGGAATAAATGAGGGCGTTGCTCTAATGTCTCCTGTGTATGATACATATGACATAAATGCAGGCGTTGCTCTTATGTCTCCTGTGTAATATACATATGGCATAAATGCAGGCGTTGCTCTAATGTCTCCTGTGTATTATACATATGGCATAAATGAGGGCGTTGCTCTAATGCCTCCTGTGTATTATACATGTGGTATAAATAAGGGCGTTGCTCTAATGTCTCCTGTGTATGATACATATGGCATAAATAAGGCCATTGCTCTAATGTCTCCTGTGTATTATACATAGGGCATAAATGAGGGCATTGCTCTAATGTCTCCTGTGCATGATACATATGGCATAAATGAGGGCGTTGCTCTAATGTCACCTGTGTATTATACATACGGCATAAATGAGGGCATTGCTCTAATGTCTCCTGTGTATTATACATATGGCATAAATGAGGGCATTGCTCTACTGTCTCCTGTGTACGATACATAGGGCATAAATGAGGGTGTTGCTCTAATGTCTCCTGTGCATTATACATATGGCATAAATGAGGGCGTTGCTCTACTGTCTCCTGTGTACGATACATATGGCATAAATGAGGGAGTTGCTCTAATGTCTCCTTTGTATTATACATATGGCATAAATGAGAGCATTGCTCTAATGTCTCCAGTGTATTATACATATGGCATAAATGAGAGCGTTGTTCTAACGTCTCCTGTGTATGATACATATGGCATAAATGACGGCGTTGCTCGAATGTCTCCTGTGTATGATACATAGGGCATAAATGAAGGCGTTGCTCTAATGTCTCCTGTGTATTATACATTTGGCATAAATGAGGGAGTTGCTCTAATATCTCCTCTGTACGATACATAGGGCATAAATGAGGGCGTTGCTCGAATGTCTCCTTGGTATGATACATAGGGCATAAATGAAGGCGTTGCTCTAATGTCTCCTGTGTATTATACATATGGCATAAATTAGAGCGTTGCTCTAATGTCTCCTGTGTATGATACATATGGCATAAATGAGGGCGTTGCTCTAATGTCTCCTGTGCATTATACATATGGGATAAATGAGGGCATTGCTATAATGTCTCCTGTGCATTATACATATAGCATAAATGAGGGCCTTGTTCTAATGTCTCCAGTCTATGATACATATAGCATAAATGAGGGCGTTGCTCTAATGTCTCCTGTGTATGATACATATGGCATAAATGAGGGCATTGCTCTAATGTCTCCTGTGTATTATACATATGACATAAATGAGGGCATTGCTCTAATGTCTCCTGTGTGTGATACATATGGCATAAATGAGGGCGTTTCTCTAATGTCTCCTACGTATGATACATATGGCATAAATGAGAGCGTTGCTCTAATGTCTCCTGTGCATTATACATATGGCATAAATGAGGCCATTGCTCTAATGTCTCCTCTGTATTATACAAAGGTCATAAATGAGGGCGTTGCTCTAATGTCTTGTGTGTGTGATACATATGGCATAAATGAGGGCGTTGCTCTAATGTCTCCTGTGTATTATACATATGACATAAATGAGGGCATTGCTCTAATGTCTCCTGTGTGTGATACATATGGCATAAATGAGGGCGTTTCTCTAATGTCTCCTGCGAATGATACATATGGCATAAATTAGAGCGTTGCTCTAATGTCTCCTGTGTATGATACATATGGCATAAATGAGGGCGTTGCTCTAATGTCTCCTGTGCATTATACATATGGGATAAATGAGGGCATTGCTATAATGTCTCCTGTGCATTATACATATGGCATAAATGAGGGCGTTGCTCTAATGTCTCCAGTGTATGATACATATAGCATAAATGAGGGCGTTGCTCTAATGTCTCCTGTGTGTGATACATAAGGCATAAATGAGGGCGTTTCTCTAATGTCTCCTGCGTATGATACATATGGCATAAATGAGGGTGTTGCTCTAATGTCTCCAGTGTATGATACATATAGCATAAATGAGGGTGTTGCTCTAATGTCTCCTGTGTATGATACATATGGCATAAATGAGGGCATTGCTCTAATGTCTCCTGTGTATTATACATATGACATAAATGAGGGCATTGCTCTAATGTCTCCTGTGTGTGATACATATGGCATAAATGAGGGCGTTTCTCTAATGTCTCCTGCGTATGATGCATATGGCATAAATGAGGGCGTTGCTCTAATGTCTCCTGTGCATTATACATATGGCATAAATGAGGCCATTGCTCTAATGTCTCCTCTGTATTATACAAAGGTCATAAATGAGGGCTTTGCTCTAATGTCTTGTGTGTGTGATACATATGGCATAAATGAGGGCGTTGCTCTAATGTCTCCTGTATATTATACATATGGAATAAATGAGGTTGTTGCTCTAATGTCTCCTGTGTATGATACATATGACATAAATGCGGGCGTTGCTCTAATGTCTCCTGTGTATTATACATATGGCATAAATGCGGGCGATGCTCTAATGTCTCCTGTGTATTATACATATGGCATAAATGCGGGCGTTGCTCTAATGTCTCCTGTGTAATATACATATGGCATAAATACGGGCGTTGCTCTAATGTCTCCTGTGTATTATACATATGGCATAAATGAGGGCGTTGCTCTAATGTCTCCTGTGTATTATACATATGGCATAAATGAGGGCGTTGCTCTAATGTCTCCAGTGTATGATACATATGGCATAAATGAGGGTGTTGCTCTAATGTATCCTGTGTATTATACATATGGCATAAATGAGGGCATTGCTCTAATGTCTCCTGTGTATTGTATATATGATATAAATGAGGGTGTTGCTCTAATGTCTCCTGTATATGATACATATGGCATAAATGAGGGCGTTGCTCTAATGTCTCCTGTGTATGATACATATGGCATAAATGAGGGCGTTGCTCTAATGTCTCCTGTGTATTATACATATGGCATAAATGAGGGTGTTGCTCTAATGTGTCCTATGTATTATACATAGGGTATAAAAGAGGGCATTGCTCTAATGTCTCCTGTGCATGATACATATGGCATAAATTAGGGCATTGCTCTAATGTCTCCTGTGTATTATACGTATGGCATAAATGAGGGCATTGCTCTAATGTCTCCTGTGTATTGAACATATGGCATAAATGAGGGCGTTGCTCTAATGTCTCCTGTGTATCATACGTATGGCATAAATGAGGGCGTTGCTCTAATGTCTCCTGTGTATTATACAATTGGTATAAATGAGGGCGTTGCTCTAATGTCTCCTGTGTATCATACATTGGGCATAAATGAGGGCGTTGCTCTAATGTCTTCTGTGTATGATACATAGGGCATAAATGAGGGCGTTGCTCTAATGTCTCCTGTGTATGAGATTTAGGGCATAAATGAGGGCATTCCTCTAATGTCTCCTGTGTATGATACATAGGGCATAAATGAAGGCGTTGCGCTAATGTCTCGTGTGTATTATACATATGGCATAAATGAGGGCATTGCTCTAATGTCTCCTGTATATGATACATATGACATAAATGAGGGCGTTGCTCTAATGTCTCCTGTGTATTATACATATAGCATAAATGAGGGCGTTGCTCTAATGTCTCCTGTGTATGATATATATGGCATAAATGAGGGCATTGCTCTAATGTCTCCTGTGTATTATACATATGGCATAAATGAGGGCATTGCTCTAATGTCTCCTGTGTATGATACATATGGCATAAATGAGGGCATTGCTCTAATGTCTCCTGTGTATGATACATATGGCATAAATGAGGGAGTTGCTCTAATGTCTCCTGTGTATGATACATATGGCATAAATGAGGGCGTAGCTCTAATGTCTCCTGTGTGTGATACATATGGCATAAATGAGGGCGTTGCTCTAATGTCTCCTGTGTATTATACATATAGCATAAATGAGGGCATTGCTCTAATGTCTCCTGTGTATGATACATATGGCATAAATGAGGGCATTGCTCTAGTGTCTCCTGTGTATTATACATATGGCATAAATGAGGGTGTTGCTCTAATTTCTTCTGTGTATTATGCATATGACATAAAGGAGGGCGTTGCTCTGATGTCTCCTGTGTATGATACATATGGCATAAATGAGGGCGTTGCTCTAATGTCTCCTGTGTATTATACATATGACATAATTGAGGGCGTTGCTCTAATGTCTCCAGTGTATGATACATATGCTATAAATGAAGGCGTTGCTCTAATGTCTCCTGTGTATGATACATATGGCATAAATGAGGGCATTGCTCTAATGTCTCCTGTGTATTATACATATGGCATAAATGAGGGCGTTGCTCTAATGTGTCCTGTGTATTATGCATATGGCATAAATGAGGGCGTTGCTCTAATTTCTCCTGTGTATAATACACAGGGCATAAATGAGGGCATTGCGCTAATGTCTCCAGTGTATTATCCATATGGCATAAATGAGTGTGTTGCTCTAATGTCTCCTGTGTATTATACATATGGCATAAATGAGGGCGTTGCTCTAATGTCTCCTGTGTATTATGCATATGGCATAAATGAGGGCATTGCTCTAATGTCTCCTGTGTATTATCCATATGGCATAAATGAGTGTGTTGCTCTAATGTCTCCTGTGTATTATACTTATGGCATAAATGAGGCCATTGCTCTAATGTCTCCTGTGTATGATACATATGGCATAAATGAGGGCGTTGCTCTAATGTCTCCTGTGTATGATACTTAAGGCATAAATGAGGGCATTGCTCTAATGTCTCCTGTATATTATACATATGACATAAATGAGGGTGTTGCTCTAATGTCTCCTGTGTATGATACATATGGCATAAATGAGGGCGTTGCTCTAATATCTCCTGTGTATGATACATATGGCATAAATGAGGGCGTTGCTCTAATGTCTCCTGTGTATTATACATATGGCATAAATGAGGGTGTTGCTCTAATGTTTCCTGTGCATGATATATAAGCCTGATGTATAAAGCCATGTCCAACCCGGAATTAATGGACATGCTGCACCTCAGAAAATCCAAATCCCATCAAGCTACGCGCTCGAGATAGTTGAACCTCAGCACTGAAATAAATAGGACATGCTGGAGGGACAGATTCATAACCCAGATGCTCCCTTCACTCTGGAATAAAATCCCAGTCCAGGTTAGGCAGAGTTCCTCGTTGGCTCTCTTCAAGAAGAATCTTGATGAGTGGATGGGAGATCGTAGGTTTACCCCGGGTATCACTTCTGTGTTACTGTTAGACAGAGGCACAGTATACTAACCTCGAAAAAGGGCATAGCAAAATTAATTTAAAATGGTGTAAAGCCAAACACACTCTGGCTAGGCTTATAAATACCTTAGGGCAGATAGCCTAGTATGAACCTATGAACCTATAAATGAGGGTGTTGCTCTAATGTTTCCTGTGTATGATAAATATGGCATAAATGAGGGCATTGCTCTAATGTCTCCTGTGTATTATGCATATGGTATAAATGAGGGTGTTGCTCTAATGTCTTCTGTGTATTATACATATGACATAAATGAGGGCGTTGCTCTAATGTCTCCTGTGTATGATACATATGGCATAAATAAGGGCATTGCTCTAATGTCTCCTGTGTATGATACATATGGCATAAATGAGGGTGTTGCTCTAATGTCTCCTGTGTATGATACATATGGCATAAATGAAGGCGTTGCTCTAAGTCTCCTGTGTATGATACATATGGCATAAATGATGAGATTTATATTTCATTTGGCACTTTACTGGCAGTTTATCAAAATTATCTGTTCATATGCATGTTTTATATTCATCAGACAAATCCTTCCATTGGTAATAAAATTAATCCATTGTAAAGCAATATCACAGTTGTACAGAAGCTACAGAACTGTAAGGAACAAGTGTCCAAGCCACATCTATTTGCATGAATTTCTGCAGAACAAAATATCCAGATGGAACTTTCTTTTCCTAGCAAACTAACTGCCCACATATCTCAATATTTACACTTAATGAAAACTAAAAAAAAAAATCATTGCCATGATTATTTCTTAAAAATCTATACAAACATAAGGAAGTAAGATATAGAATTGGATTTTATAACCCCAAACCTCCATGTTCCTTCTTCCAATTCAAAATGCCTCTCTTAATAAGAGTCAAGTTAGCCCCCCATATAAAACTAAATAATAAATGCAATAATCTGGATTCTTTACACCATGGAAAAAAGAAAATCACTGCCAACATATCCTAATATTGCAAGAACATAGTCATGTATCACCAAAGTTTTCTTTTTTCAAATGTCACAGGAAAAACATATTTGTCAGTCTTTAATTCTATGCAATATAGCATTCCAATGACAAAAATATGCTTAACTGTCGACTGCATAATTTGTTATCCATGACTATTTATTTAGATTTTATCCCAGTGCTAATACTTTTTCTAGAGTTTGTAAAATAAACTATAAATGCTTATCAGAAAACACCACAACATTTATATCATCCACATATGATACACAGAGAGGGACAAAGATATTAAGGAAGTGGACCAAGCTGCATGATGACAAGACATAGTACATTATTTTACCACTGCATTCATGAACAGGCTAAATAAAAAAATACAAAAAACACTCGAAGGGCAGCCTTGTTTTATTCCCCTTTCCTTCTTAATCTTTTTACCAGTCCAACCATTTATCCTAACGTTTGTCCAAGAGCAAGGGTGTATATACACTTTGCAACAATTTTAGGGCTCATAACTATCCAGTGCATCTCATAAACTAACATGAGAAACAGAGTCAGATGCATTATGCACATTACGTTACCCTAACAGCCCCAGAGTTACTTCAGCTGATATTATCAATTCCCATATCAAACATAACATTTCACCAATATAATACCACAAATTCCAGAATTATAAATGTTGCAAAAACTTTATTGAAATCATACATACAATTTTACAAAATTATTTATAATCTGTTTTAGCCAGTGTTGTAGAGGTCTCTAATTTCTGATTCCTTCTCTACAATCTTTCTTATGTGTGAATTTCATAATACCATCACAAATTGCAGTATTGGAAACACCCTCTTATAGCCATTCATTAAATAAATCTAATAAAATACTTTTCTGGTTATCAGTCATATGTCTGCAAAAGTCATATGCAATCCCATCTGGTCGTAGAAAAGAATCTACCCAGACATGCTTCAAAGCTGTATCAAGTTAAGTTTTTAAGACTGCATTAAAAATATAAGATGCACGCACTTCCACCTATAAAATCAAACAATCCTGATACAACAATGGTAACATCTTTTAAAATCCCGAATGCACTATGCTTACCCTTGAATATGCCCCTACACAAAATAAGATTAATATACGTACATTTTTCACTTTTTAAAATTATTCTTGATAGTCATTATTACACAGTCACTATGAAATAAATTACAATACACAACAGACCCCGCGGTTCCCCATTTTACCTCTGCACAATACATTAATAATAAAAAACAAAATAAGACCTATAACACTAATTTACCTGCACAGTGAAATAAATAAATGTCCCAATTGCAGCACAGCCATAGTAACACTGCACTCAAAGCAGTACAACTTAATTTCTTGAAAAAAAGCATTAAAAAATAAATAAAATAAAATGCACACATTTCCACTCAAAAATGCAAACTATTCAGAAGCTTTTCCATCTGTAAAAGCAAACTGTCCTGAAACAGCATTTGATAATGTCCATTAGTAATATACGAAATGCACTACATCTACCCGATAATATAAGAAGTGCACTACATCTACCCGATAATGTCCATTAGTAATATACCAAGTGCACTACATCTACCCAGTGATGTCCATTAGTAATATACCAAGTGTACTACATCTACCCAATAATGTTCATTAGTAATATACCAAGTGCACTACATCTACCTAATAATGTCCATTAGTAATATACAAAGTGCACTACATCTACCCAATTATGTCTGTTAACAATATACAAAGTGCACTACATCTACCCAATATTTCTGTTAGTAATATACCAAGTGCACTACATCTACCCAGTAATGTCCATTAGTAATATACCAAGTGCACTACATCTACCCAGTAATGTCCATTAGTAATATACCAAGTGCACTACATCTACCCAGTAATGTCCATTAGTAATATACCAAGTGCAATACATCTACCCAATAATGTCCGTTAGTAATAAACCAAGTGCACTACATCTACGCAATAATGTCCATTAGTAATATACCAAGTGCACTACATCTACCCAGTAATGTCCATTAGTAATATACCAAATGCACTACATCTACCTGATAATGTCTGTTAGTAATATACCAAGTGCACTACATCTACCTGATAATGTCCATTAGTAATATACCAAGTGCACTACATCTACCCGATAATGTCCGTTAGTAATATACCAATTGCAATACGTCTACCCCTAATATTGCCCCCACCAGAAAGAGTTATATACACACACATTTTCATCTTTAAAAATCACTGCTTACAAATCATCCTGAAGCAACCAGCTGGCTGAGCTAGTTTCCTGGATGGCTTCCCTGGAGACTGGCTTGGCTTCCTCCTCCTAATCTTGCTAGAGGGACTTATTGGCTTGGCTTCCTTCTCCCAGGGGTCTGGCTTGTTAGACTGGCTGGCAGGCTTGCGGGGCTGGCTTGCTAGCTCCTCGATCAATCACTCAAACAAAATTGCAGTCCTTTAAGTCTGTAGAAGCACTGTGCAGCCACAGGTTTTGTTGGAAGCTTCCTGCTCTAATCCTCACCCACTTCATAAAATGGAGACATTCACTGCATTAGTTTAAATACTTGGACCTAGCAGGAAACAGGTCTGTCTGCAGGTTGAGGTTGGTGACATAATTGAATTGCTGTGGAAAAGCCAGAAGTAAGTGTGGGTTTTCCTCGGTGATTCAGCACTTCAACAAAATGGTATTTTTTTAAAGTCCTACTGCTTAATCCAGCAGGCAGCAGGATCATTTGATCCAATCCATGAGTGTCCCACTGGTAAAAGGATGGGTGACAACCTAAGGGCTACATACCTGCTTTTGGATATTCCAGCTATCTGAGGTGTACGAAATGAAAAATGCAAATGCTAAGCCTTTGTAACCTCAGCTAAAAACTATGTGTACCTCTCTAGCAAGCCTCTCCTTAAAATGAAACAGCTAAATTTTATAACTAAACCATATGAGCCTAGACTTAAATGTTTCTTTACTCAGCTTGCCAGCATCTTTTTAATGCATTCTTTTCAACTCATCTTAAGGTTCTCAGCTTAGTGGCTAAGATCAAACAATAACAAAAAACATTTAATGATCTATCTTAAATCAAATAATCTTACCCTTCAAGCCCACACATTTGAAATAAACAGATCACCTCCAACTCTGAATATAGCCTTCCAGTAACCACAATGTAGTCCAGGCAACATACCCAATATATTCAGGAACAACAAATATGATCTACCATTTCATTATCTTTAGCCCTAGAGCTCAGCACCACTATAGTACCTTCAAAAAAAGGCAAATGGCTGCAGGTCCAAGCCTGAGCCTGCCTCCTCTTGAGCAACTTAGCTTTTGAACTCCTCCACTACAATTAGAGTCCTACAGTCAAAACTGAGTTAATCATCAGTACATTTTCACAAACTCTCTCTGCAAACTTGGATGGTTCCTTTCATTAGTAACACCTCGAAAACAGATGTTTCTAGAACTGCTCTAACCAAGTGGAATAAATATCCTTCATATGTATATATATATATATTTATATTATACCCCTAATTTATAGAAAATCTTTATTTATACTTCAAAGCAGCTATTTTCTTTCCTCTTTTTTGTTTTGGCAAAAACTCAGACTGCAATTTCTCTATAATTTTAATAGTTACCTAACAATGCAAACATATTTATATAAAAAATCAATTGTTCCCCTTCTGCTTTCTCTCATTCCATGTATCTCTGTCACTGTGTCTATGTTTATATAAAATATCACTACTGTAGAAATTCTTGTTATGTACAATAGGTTCACGAGTTCATAAGTAAATACTAGGCTAGCTGCCATGGCAGGTCATTTCATGTCTTGCCAATTTCCCTTTCAAAGGTGAAAATCAAACTTTGTACCTTATAACTGTGAGGTAAACACCTTAAACATTATACCACCTGTAACTTCTCTGTCCATTATCTATCCCCCTCTTTTATCACTTAATTTTCTTGGATACCCAGTTTATATCCCTACTCTCACATTTCCTCTAATGTGTATATAATCACATTCTGTTAATGATTTTTGGCACCCCAGTCCTTCCATTTGCCACACAATGTTTTGTTGAGTATAAGTGCAACACTTCACTCCTTCTATTCTTCCAGAGTCAGGGTCTGCTCTCAGTGATTTAAGTCTTTTCTTGCCACTCTTCCTTACTCACTTTATCATTCTTAGCTCAGTCCTTCATGGCAGTAACAGGAAGTCGACAACAGCAATACGTTAGCAGGTCTTGATGTGCTAGGCCTTTTTTTAGTAGCATCTGCAGATTGGGATATTCTGATTTAATAAACAGAATGACTGTGATGCACAGCATCAGCACATAATGGGAGCAACACCTCTTCCCCTTCTGTTCCGCAAACTATTTCTTAACCCATTATATAGTTTCATCAGTAAATACTAGGCTAGCCACCATTGCATGCCATATTATAGCTAATCTGAGGGATCATATGCATGTAATAAAGCATTTAGGAGCTGCCTCTGTCCATTAGTAGCACTGGTGGCAGTCCTAGGGTAACTTTTCTCTTTTGTATCCATAGATCCATTATGGACAGGTTTTAACTTTGATGAGGATGGGAGTCTGTCCAGAACAGCAGTATTACTCTGAACTGCTTTGTTGATGTTGTAGAGGAGGTTTATGTCCTTAGAGTATTTCTAATGTCATTTGACTTGCTGGTGTACAGTAAATGTATGAACATTGTCTCAGAGGATGCATTGTCTACCAGACACAGGTCACCTCTTAGACATCTGTGGGATGCCAATTATAGTGACAAGGCTTTGAGTCAGTCCATGTAGGGCATGTTGTTTAGGTCATGTATCCTCTTAGTAAGGTATCTCTGTGGGCATTCCATTTGTTTCCTCCTTTGGAATGTATCTGTCTAGGCACATGCATTATACTCAATGACTGGCCTAATGAGGGCAGAGTAAAAGGAGGCAATAACATCCATTGGACTAGGTACAATCCCTTTGTTTATAAGCTGTGTGATATTGAAGGACGTTTTCACTACAATGGACACATGCTGCTCAAATGCTAGGTCACTATCCACATAAGTTCTCAAATCCCGAACAACTCAGTCAACTTTTATGGGTGTACTGTCAATGTGGTAGTTCCCTTGGACAGATGAATTCCCAAAGGATACAATAATGCATTTGTTATAATTAATTTCCATCCTTCCTGAAAAATGGCCAAGTGATTTGGGGATTCAAGGACTTGAAGTTGTCTGCAGACCTAGTCAATCAGAGCCCTTTGGTATTGGCTTTTACTTCAGAAAAGTAGATGCCAAATAGGAGAGGTTCTATCACAGATCCCTGGGGTCTCCACTGGTCACTGGTTTCTATGTGGAGTTAACTCCCCCTATTTTGATTTCCTGCTTCCTATCTGTGAGCCATTTGCCAATCCAGTTGGTGATGTATGTGTTGATTCCCAGTTTATTTACCTTTTTTATTATGCCTGAGTTATGGACATCAGCTGGGTGTAAAGTCCATGTGTTTCTAAAGTATAGCCAAACAGTCCAGTTATGCTGTGCTAACTAGGTCATAAGGAGGCTAAAACATTCATGTCTACAGCTAGTGAGGATTAGCATCATTGGCCTGAATGTATCCACAAAGATTTAAAAAGAAAAAGTAAAAAGTCATGGGCATTCAGAAGCCATATAGCTGAAACACTTGATGTCCTTAAGGGGTCATTTGCGTATATACCATGGGCCTCTATTACAGGAGGTTTAAGGTATCACACAGTGAAAACTATGTTGGCTAGGTTTTTCTTGTAGTTTTTACTAAGGGGTAAATTGTGTCAAAAGCTTTGGCCAGTTTGAGGTATTTTGCCTTCATCCATTGATTTGGTGACCATTTCTAAAATTCCACCAGTTTGAGTAAACATGACCTGTCCTTTACAAATCCAAGCTGGGATACTTATTTATATATAAATATCTCATATTTTCAAATGTCTTGAGCGGGATACCATTCAATGCATATGAATGTTGTGTCCTGTGAATTTGACACCCCTTTTACATTTTTAGTGTTACCTCAACATAATTTTCTTCACAAACAGAAATAATTGTAGAACTGCTTTGACCTATTGCTTCTGCTCTCTGCTGTCCAGGGGCTGTTTGATTAGATGGCTTGTCCATGTCATGATGTTCGATGTTCATCTAGGGCTATCCCATGCTTTCTCTGCTTCAGAATGTCTTCTTTAAGAGTCATCAAAATCTGAAAAGATGATCTTTACAGTATCTCCTTTAAATATGCACATTTGGTACTCCTTTCATAAGTAGATGTTTTGACCTCCCATCAGTGTCATAGAGTTTGTGCCACCCGCGGCTGTCTTTGAGTTTATCACCTCTCCCCCCTCACAAAAATCATAGTCAAATGTGCCCCCCCATACACAGGCCCCCCTCCCCCAGCCATACCAGTGTCCCATTACTTGGCTATTTCTCCCCATTTACCATAAGCACTGTAACATGCATACTGTTTTATGCTTTACTTCTACAATTATTATTTGGATTTCATTTAAAACTTTTATTTAAAATTTTATAGCGTAAACACTGACAGACATCTGCTAAACAAAGCAATGCAGTCTTACAATGAAAACAGACTTAGCATTAAAGCTTCTCTGCCCTTGAATTGAAACTCACATTCATTGAAGCAGCATTGTAACCCACATTCAAAGAAAATGCATCTGGCAGTGGCAGATAAAGTTTATGTTTGGGCTGTTTTCATATCACAGGCCCTATGCACAAACATTTAAGACTAAGCAAACATACATGTGTTCTTTGATTCACCTTCCTGATTGTATTAAATTATATTGCTTGTATAATACAGCACACTTGTTAGAGCGTGTTTTAAATGTGTTTAGAACATTTTTCCAGTAAGCAATGAAACATAATGTATGAGTCAATAATGACAAAACTGCCCGAGTCAGAACATTTCCATCATAAAATTCAACTCAAATTTCTGTCATTACAATCCACCAATATCAGTAAATATGCACAAGCTCTGCAGAAGTAAAGTCAACTAAATAATTCCACATTAAAGAGCTCTGTAACTAATGAAGAGGTTGTTGCTAGCAAACAACTTTATATTTCATTGTTTCGTCTACAAATAAAGTGCCTGTTGCCCTTGAGGAATAAATAGCCTATGTTACATTAAAAAAATGATAAGCTAATAATATTGTAATGGGGAATGAATGGCAAGCTGATAACAGGTTCATAGTTACTAGGTATCTCCTCCAAAGGAGGACATTTTCAGGTCTGCTTTTAAAGTATAGTATCAGCAATCCATCTACATACTGTGGTAGTAGAACCCAAATCCAAAAGTACATATACTACCTGTTGTGTTACTAACAATTCAAACAGTTTTAGCATAAGCAGAACTAGACTTCTCTTCCCAGTTGACACTCAACTATATCTCTCAACTTTGCAACACAATAAATCTGGAAAAAGAAAATATTTATGGGGAGGAGGACAAAGGCCCAAAACCAGGGACACATTTTAAACATTCTTGTATAATCTTAAAATGTTGCTAGAATAAAATATTTTGTGTTATCATGCACTTCCTGAAAGTCAGGAAGGCTGAAACTTAAATCGCTATCATTATTTAGTGACTTCATTGCTCACTGATTTGCCAAAAACCACAAAAGAGGAACAGACCAAAGTATGAGCCAAACATTCCAGACATTCTGTGTAAATCTGGACAGCTGAGAGCTATGGACTCAACTCCTTGAATGACAAGGGGTGGTATGTAGAGCATTCAGGCTCTTGTTTCTTGTACCTAAAGTACAGGGATTGAGCCTGAGTAACACTAACAGATATACCTAATTTGGG
The DNA here is from genome assembly GCF_019279795.1 of Protopterus annectens. NCBI lineage: Eukaryota > Metazoa > Chordata > Ceratodontiformes > Protopteridae > Protopterus > Protopterus annectens. The sequence goes on along the minus strand of NC_056733.1, from coordinate 1,896,527,039 downwards.
CATTTTACACACACACACACACACACACACACACACACACACACACACACACACACACACACACACACACACACACACACTCGCGCACGCACTTCCCTTACTTGAATGGTGGCAGCACATTCTCACACACATACTTGCCTTACTTGAATGGCGGCAGCATATTCTCACACACACACTTCCCTTACTTGAATAGTGGCAGCACATTCTCACACACACACACACACTTCCCCTACTTGAATGGTGTCAACACATTCACACACACAAACACACACACACACACACACACACACACACACACACACACACACACACACACACACACACACACACACACACACACACTTCCCTTACTTGAATGGGGGCAGCAAATTCCCAATGGCGGCAGCAAATTCCATTACTTGAATTGAATGGCAACAGTAAATACCCCCCCACACACACACACACACACACACACACACATGCACACAACAAAATTATCTTTACTTGAATGGCAGCAGAAGCAGCAAAGTCTGAATGGCAGCAATAAGAAGCATGTACTGCAAAATTTTAAATTGCGTGAGCAGGTGTCCAGGAAGAGCAGCACATCTGTGCGACAATGCACATGCACAGACATGATGCAACTGGACCAGATATGGGACTGTTCTTAAAGAAAAACACCATTTATAACAGTTTTTTTTTTAATTACACTATTAAAGTAAATGTAAATGTCACAAATTAAACTATTAAAGGGGGGGGGGATTCTCTCCTGAATGCATCATCCTTTGGATAAGATGTTAAACAGAGGCCCTATCTGCTTGAATTGGTGGTAGCTCAGGTGGATTTAAAATATCACAAAGCACCTATCAAAATGATGTACAAAACAAACTGATAGCAACACAGGAAAACCAACGACCACTGACAAAACCTATGAAAATGAGTTCGAGAAGTTCCCTGATGACCTTGCCAAATGTTCCCTAGTAATTGAAAAAAACATCACAGGTCACCCTGAAGAGAAAGCACTAGACTAGTGGGACTAACCTGTTCGACAAATGCTAAATAAATAAAAATGCAGCTTTTCATGGTTGCCAAACATACTTCATAGTTTTTATCAATTTATATGTTATTGTTTTTATTCGTGCTTTTTAACAGGTTAGTCCCACCATGTTTAGGAACTATTTTCCAGGGAAATCAATCTGTTTATTTATACAGATGTGTAAAATTTGGCTAGTACACCAAGGAAATTCTTATGTACTTCTTTCAGACAGGTGCCAAGGGATCTTTCACAACAGTTCTTAAGCTGTCACAAACTCAGGGAGATAGGATCTTGGTACAACACATCTTTCAAAGGATGGTATCTCAGGAGTGCAGAATCTCCCCTTTTGCTGTCCTCTATAGAGTCAGTACTGGAAAATAAATTCAAGCTTCTGTTATGGGGATTAGAACCCACCACCTTCAATCATTTTTTTCTAAGAATCAAAGGTATGTGTGCATTCTGCTGAGGTATGACACTAAAATTAAATTTGTCCTCCTAAAACTGCAGCTCACCTGTTGATAGTGATGATCTGGTCCAAACACCTTACCAGCAGTAGCAAGATATTTTATTTTGCTTGATAGCAGAAACATTCTGTAACAGTCATTCTCAAATGTAGCTGAGAACACTCAATGCCAACCAGACCATTGTTCAAAAAACTCTACCAGACTGCATTACATGTTTGATTTTTAAGGTAGAAGCTTCCCATCAGGTAGAACTCTCCTCCTCTGCCTACCTGAATGTCAGTATGTTAGATGATTTTAAAAACATCTCTAAGAAGTCAATACCTGGAGAACAGCTTTTCTATCCATCTGGATTTATCTGACCAACACCCAAAGCTGAGAAACAGGAAGTCAGCACTCTAAGGATAGTTTATCACACCTGTCATTCTCTCTGATGACACGCCATCACATGTACACTACATGTAATCACTCCAGCCCCTTCTGCGTCTCTCATGATATTCCATTATTACTGTCCATTCTTCATTACTTTCTTCTCATTCTAAGCACTCAGCACCTCCATCTTCCTCCTCCCAGGTACTAACTGCTGCGTCCCTCACTCTTCATCGCACACTCTGCTTATTCACTGTCTTTCCTCATGTTCCACTCACATGATCCCTTCCTCCTACCTCATGCTACCCCTCTCCTTTTCCATGCTCAAACTTTCTCTGTTCTGGTTACATTACATTTGCTTGATGGCTGAAGGAGACAGTAAGCCTATGTAGTTCCATGGCCCCCACTTTTTTATTATTTTGACACCCCCACTCCCAAAGTGACTATCAGGCCTCCCTCTTTGATGATTAATGATCCCAGTCATTCCTTCCAGTAGCAAATGTCCACCAGCTCATTTGTGCCACGATGAAAGGCAGGTAATGAGGTTGAGATCAGTGCCATCGTCCTATTAGAGACTCGGTATTTTTATTTCTTTATGCTGCTAATCCCCATTCACTGCAGTTTGCATATCAGACTAAAGCAATGTATATGACCAATATACAAAATAACAGAAAGAAAATAAAGTAGGAGGGACATATATGCAGTCATCCATTCCTGGGAAACAGTGCACCATAGGCTCCTTGCTGTGGGAGACACCTGCGTTCCTGCAGGTATTTCCAAAAGACTGGGGTAAGCCATCACTCTTATCCCAGGATAGGCAAGCCAGCAATGGCTGCTCATGCCTGTCCTTCTTTGTCTTTCCAGTGCTTGTGTCACTAGCTGGACAAAAGCCACTTGGGCTATAGTCCTGTCACATGCCCTATTGAATGACTCTGTTGAATTTTTTTTCTTCTACCACTCATATTCCATGGATCAGTAACTCCTTTTTGAAAAATTACTGTCAGAGGATGAGGGACTAGTTTCCTTCTGCGATCTTCAAAGATACCTTACTGTCACTGATTTCCTGTTGAGAAATGCAGAATGGGCAATGGGTGCCCTCTTGAAGGAGGACATTATCTAACCCAGGGTCCAGTGTTTTCATCTGACATTGAATTTTATGTTTTATTCAGGAGTATCTAGAATTATTTGTCTATATAATGAATATAATATGCACTTTGCTTGTGTTTACTTTTTACCTATCCTCTACATCTTCAGGATCTACTTAAAATAAGCAATGTTATATTGCTTTAAAAAATATAAAAAAAACCCCACAAATGTCAGTAAACAGTATTTTCTGTAGTACAAGTTGTGGAGTGAAGCAATTAAAGTCTGCTGTTGCCACCTGCTGACCATTATCAGAACAGCATCTTATATTACTTTAGCAATGCCTTTTAGACATAAAGATGTAGAATTTTTCAACATTTGCTTCAATAAAGTTTTTGTATGAAGTAACAGTTTATCTGTAAAAGATTGTTAAAACTGAATACATGGGTACATTTGTGTTTCTGCTTTCATAAAATCACTTTTGTAAATGTTACTTTTTTTTTCCGGCTGCTTTTAGTAACAGTATTGTGACAAATGGTGTACAGGTATATGACCAATATACACAATAACAGAAAACATGATGTTACATTTCATTTGCTTAATAGTAGTATCATTAAGCCCATCTATTCTACCTTTCAACTAGTTGGGTGGTTGGCATAATGGGTAGGGTGTTTACCCTACAAACACAATGTGCAGTGTTTCTTATGTGGGGTAATTGGCTAGGTAATCTATGAACCTGTATGAGTATTTGGCACTGTGCATCCTCCACTTATTTAGTCTCCCTAACCCCTTATCCACCTGTCCCATGTGCATTCAAATGTCCCTGTAGATATGCCCAGTACTCATTCTGGAAGTTCATTTTACATGCCCAAAATTCAGCTTATGAAGATGTATAATGTCCTTTCACAGATATAGGGAATAGTTATCCTCAACTAATCTGCTACTTGTGCTCCATCTTCCCCCCACTGTCCTACCTGTTGAGACTGACACCGTCACATCTCCCTGACATACAGCAATATCTTTCTCCAGTGTATTTTTGTCTTTACTGAGAACAGTTCCAACTCTTTTTTTCATGGTCATATCTTTTTTACTCCAACCCAGAGAGACTTACGTCAGTTTGGCTCTGGACTTCTACCAGCAGCTTGATGTCCCTCTACTTTTGTGGCCTGCTGGACTGTACAAGATATGCAAGGTGTGATCTGACCAGGACCATGTAGAATGGAAACATTACCTCTTTGCTTCTAGTGTCTGTCCCAATGAGAACACATACTAGCATTGTTTTGGCTTCTGTTAATGCCCTGTGTCACTATTCTCATGTTACCCAAACCCTCCTAGATTCCTTTCCTGCCCTGTTACCATAAGTGCCACTCAGTAAATTGGAACATTCACAGCAGCAACCTTGCAGCCTAAGTGTGGCACATTAAGTTGCGTGTACTAACCTTCAGCTGCCACCATTCAGTCTACTTGTCTGACCTTTTCAGATCCTTTTATGGCCTGTTCCTCTCTCCCATCCTCCATGATTGCATCTTTGTGTCATCATTGAAGAGGATGACCTTGTCATATCCTCCAACAAGGGATACATCCACTACCTCAGTCTTGATCCTACCCTCAACCCCACCACTTTTCCTAAGCTCCACCTCTGTGGGATAAAGTCTGTGGTACTGGTGAAGTTGGGGTAGACTATGCCTTCTGTACTATAACTCTGTCATAAACATGTTTCTGTTCCCCACAAACACAATTATTGATGCTCTGGAGATTACTGTTCTCTTCATTGCTTTCCCTACGACTACAGTTCGGTTATCATGCCTGTAATTCCACAGATTGTTTCTGACCCCCCTCCCACCTGTCCATGAGTGCAACTCTAGTAGTTTTCAAGTTATGAGCCAGTTCTGCAGTGCCCTGTGATTTGTTGCATATCTTCACTGGGGAATTTGTCAGCCCTTGGAGGAAGCCCATCTGGTCCTCATGCTTTATCCTCCATAACAGAACATAGTTCCCTCTCAGCCTCCTTCTCCTTATCTTGTTTGTCTAGTGATCTCTTGCCACTCTGTGGATCAAAGCAAAGCATTTTTCTACTTCCTGTATTTTCCCCACTTTGCAGTGATCACCATCTTAGCCTTGCCCCTCTCAGCCTCATCTGTAATTCCCGTCCTTCTTGCCCTCATTTTTGACTCATTCTGACAATTCTCTTTTCAGCTTGTGGCTATGGTGTCCTCACCTTATTTGTTAAAATTCTGCTGTCCTCATTTCACTATTTCTCCTGCACTTCTCCATCTTTTCCCTTCACTGCTGTCCTTTCCCTAATCACTAGCCTCACCTTTCTGTACAGCCTCGCGGCCTTCTCCTCTTTTTTACCTTCTCCTTGAACGCTTGTCCAAGGTCTTGACTGATATCTCTGCCACAGTCCCATAGTTCATTTAATGCTTAGTGTGTCCCCAGGTCTCTAACATAGCTTTTATCACCTCCCCTAGCTTAGCTTTAAAAGAAACCATGATGTTCATCTCCTGAATTCTAGATTGTGTTTATACTCTATTCCAAATAGCTTACTAACTTCTACCCTATCAACACTTTCTACTTACTTATTCCTCTGTCTTTCTTGCCATCACTTATGACTAGTCTACTTTAATTACATTTTCATATCTTTATCTAACTTTCATGTTCTTTTCCTTCAAAAATGACTCAACAGATCTACATTTCTAATGATAGAAGCACTACTGCTATGGAACCTTAGATCTTGCTACTACTTTGGAAACTCGGCTATTAAACTGCTTTTGACATTTGCAGACCGATTTGTATTGTATATTTAACTCATTTTAAGATGTTTATTATGTAAAATGCATTTATTTGTGTATGACTGTATGCAACTATGAAATATTTTAAATGACTAATCTCTTGTTTAATTATGATGCTCAGCTATAATGTACTTATAAATGTTTTATGTCTATGGAGCTTTTCTCCATGGGTCTCCTTGAAATGGGGTCATTCCTGGCCCAGTTGGGCAATCCCTGCAAACAAATGCAATATGGAGAGGATCATAATGGAGAGGATCATAATGGAGCTCATAAACAAAGATATAGGAATTTGCAGACTTTGGATCCATCCCAGTTTGGCTTTGTCAAAGGCTGATCATGCCTTCTAAACTTGGTTGACTTCTCGAAACATTCACCAAGGCCATTGATGAGGGAAAGGCAGTCCATACAGCCTACCTTGACCTTGCAAAGGCTTTCGACACAATACCCCACTCGGGTATTGTAAAAAACTCATCAGCTTAAATGTAAACCCATATGTCACAAGATGGGTTGCAAACTGGCTTAAGGACAGAACCCAAAGGGTCAGAGTTGCTGGCGCCATGTCAGACTCAAAGCCTGTCACAAGTGGTGTACCACAGGGCTCAGTCCTGGGCCCACTCTTGTTTGGCATCTACTTCTCAGAAGTACAAGCAAACACAGGAGGTCTATGGCTGACAAAGTTTGCAGATGACTGCAAACTGGGCGCCATAGTAGAAAGTGCATCTGACACAGATATCCTTCAGAAGGGTCTCACAGAAACGGATAACTGGTGCCAGAGCCATGGCCTAAAGTTAAATGCCAAAAATGTATAGTCATAACCTTCGGGAAAAACAAGGTTACCCCAAGCTACCAAATAGGTGGCAATCCACTGAGCACAGAAGAAGTTATCAGGGACCTGGGGACCCAGGTTGATAGTAGTCTGTCATTTGACACCCATGTAGCTAAAGTAGTTAGGAAGACCTTCTACATTGCCCACCTTATCATGAAGGGATTCTCATCTAGATCAAGTGAGGTCATAGTTCCCCTATACTCATCACTCATCAGACCAATGATTGAGTAAAATGCTCCATTCGGGATGTATCTGCCCCGACACTTGCAACAGCTGTGGAGGCCACAAAAGTTCCTCACCAAAAGGATAAAGGGTCTCAAACATCTGTCCTATGCTCCCCGACTGAAAAAACTCCAGCTCTATTCAGTTGCTTACCGCTTGCTCAGAGGTGACCTTTGCCTAACATACAAGGCCATGTCAAACCCAGATTTGATGAATATGTTTCACCTCAAAAATCTAGATCCACTAGAGCCACAAGCGGAGACTTAAACCTCAACACAGCTATTAATAGGACGTGCTGGAGGGATAGATTCATCACCCAAAGACTCCCTATGCTGTGGAATAAAATCCCGGTATATGTGAGGCAGAGCACCTCGCTGGCTCTGTTCAAGAGAAATCTTGACCAATGGATGGGAGATCGTAGATATACCCCAGGAATCACCTCTGTGTCACTGCTGGACAGAGGCACAGCAAAATAATGGGTATAGTATTCCCCATACTAAGGGATGGCGTAAGCCACAAAAATTCAGGCTAGGCTTATAAATGCCTTGGGGCAGATAGCCTAGTATAAACCTATGAACCTATGAACCTAATAGATATTGTCATAATCAGCCATAAAAAAAATCTACATTTATTATTGACCCCTCCCCTTTACCCTTCTTTCCATATGTAAAACACATCATATGATATGATCAGCCTTGGCTAATTAAGAATTTAGCTGGATATCCCAGCCCCCGTTATGTTGGTTATGACCATGTCCAATACTCTGTCCTTTGTCATACAGTCCTATACCAAATAGCTAAACCTCTTGTAGCTCTAGACCTTAACCAACTCTCACTTCATATCTGTCCTGAAGTTCAGGAAGTCCCAGCCAACTCTTGGCAGATGCGTATCACCTAAATGTTACTCTCTACCTGCAGCCCACATTGTTGCCTCCTCTTGTCTCTTGCATCCTCCTCTCTTGTCAGGTTTATGGGCAGATGCATTGTATCAGTCTGCCAGAGTTCCTCTCCGTTTTTACCTTTGCTTCTTGGAAGCTTATCTTATGTTCTAACCCTGACTGCTTTATCAACCCGTTCACAAAGTTGTATTCCTCTTTTTATTACCTTCGTAACTTATACTGTGTAGTTCACCTGCACATGTCCTGTACATCAGTTTCTTTCCTGATTCACACTAACACACCATTTGTGTGGCCCTGCATGCAGTTGTCAAGCTGGCCTTTTCCCTGAGTTTTTACTCTGAATCCCTCCCTTATTTATTTAGATAGCTAATTAATTTTTTTGAACAGGAAATAATTACTGGGTATCGTCAGGTTTTTCTGGAGGAAAAAGGTTTCAAAACTAAAATATGAGACAATAAAACAATACAAATGCAAAATGGAAATTGAAATGAAAACTGAAACTAGTATCTTGTGTTAGTTACTTTCATTTTATGTGTTCGTATATTATTGTGATTTTTGTTGCTTTTCTCTCTTGCCTTAGATGAAAATGAGACCTGCCCCCAGTCGGACTTCCCCAATAAACAAAAGAGCAACAAATAACGTAGAAGCATGAATATACACAATTAAACTTTCCTTCAGATATTTGTGTCAGATGTTAGGATTCATTCAATGTATTCATAGGGAGCAGAGGAAGGAGTCTAAAATGATAAGCAGTTCATGGGATAGTTGCATGATACATACAGGACTAAACTGATTAGCTAACAGAAAGTAGAACTGTTATGGAAATGAGACAAGAGGACCTGAGCAAGAGAAGCTGAGTAACAAGAAAGAAACGGTTGACAATATGAATGAAAGTGAGGAATGGAAACCTGAGATAATGAGAATGTTTGGATCGGACGAAAAAGGCATGTATTATATGAACAAAACATTACTTAGGAATAAGATGGTAAAATTCAGGAATGGGCATGTTTGGTGCAGAGGGAGGGGACAGTCACAGGCAGAGTAGAAAGATCTTCATCCATGCTTTAAAAACATCAGCCACAAGAGTTAATTATCAATTACAGAACAGGTAGAAAAAGAGTTTTCCTAAACAAAAATGTAGGTGTAATTAAGTACGGTGAAAGGAGCAATCAACAATGGGTTCCACGGTTCTGAAATAACCACAGGGTACATGGAGTTCCAAAAAGTAATTGTAAGAGCAGGGGTTCTCACTATGAATAAGTTGGCGAGTGAAAGATATGTACTGGTAGATACCACTCAAAGAGTGATGTTTTTTGACATAGGGTTTTCTTCACCAAAATAAAATAAATATATAACAGATTGGCCTGCCATTACCTTTAAGTAAAGATATAAAATAATTTTGGGAATATAATAATAACAGATGGGTGGCACTGTGGTGTAGTGGTTAGTGTTGATGCCTCACAGCAAGATGTCCTCTAGTTCGATTGTCAGCTGGTGTGCCTTCTGTGAAGTCTGCATGTCCTCCCTGCGTTCACGTGGGTTTCCTCCCCCATTCCAAAGACATGCAGTAGGTGGATTAGACACTCTAAATTGGCCCTAGGTGTGCATGTGGATGTATGATGTGCCCTCCAAGGAGGGTTGGGCCTTGGGTTAGCAACCTAAGCCTGTAAAACCTGTAAATGCTACAGAAACAACAAATGCTGATGGGTGCTCATTGGCCAATGTACAACATGGTGCCTAAACAGGAAAGAGAGAGAATAATAACAGACAGAATCATTAATGGTGAGATGGAATGCATTCATAGCAGTGGTACCTATGACATTTTAGGTGGCGTTCATACATATTATGCACATGTGTAAAGACTGCCTGCATGTTTCCACCGCAAAACTGCAATTCATAGAGGCCAGTTATATTAATGCGTGATGTCAGTGAATAAGTATAAGCAAATTAAATCCACTACAGCTGGAACAGGTCACAATTTATTGAACTAATGTAGATAGTACAAAACAACAGCTGGGATATCATTGTTCATTTATAAGCAAATTAAGTCATAATGAAATTCAAATGAGAAATTATGCAAAATGGCATATAATGTTGAGGGCTTCTTCTGACTGTTTGCATTTTATAGTCATGATTTCATGTGTTTCTTCCCCATCTGTAGATTATTATAAAAGGCAGAATCATGCCTATTCTATCTATTTTGCAGTCTGAAATAATGCTTTCACTTGCTTCTAGCCTAGCTATTTCCCAGTTTCAACTGCTTGACTTGGCTGAACCAGAGCCACTTGCACCCAGCAGTACTGGCAGCAAAGGAGGAGGCGATACAGGCAGAGAACTACAAATTATAATTTTAACAATCAGGAGATGCTGGATAGGTTCACAATGGAAAGGGATATTGTAATGGTCTTAGTGAGTATATATGTCCCCCAGAGGGGCATGGGGGAGCAATGAGTGGCCTTCCTATGTGGAACCTAAGATATGTATAGCCCTCACTATACTTGCCATGGGGACCTTCCAGAGGCAGACTGGGAAAATCTTGGGTACTTTACAGGCTTCTGCCTTCAGGATACTTCAGCAGATCCTGGATGTAATTTTAGCATGTGTGTATCAGCACATCTATTTTCCAGTGTCACCTTAGGACCGAGCCTGGACTACACATGCCTTTTATGGGGTAGCATGTTTCCCTGATGGAATTGTAATTAGGGCCATGGGAGGGGTGGACTGATACTGCAATAGGAATATCTACCATTCCATCAACTTCCTTGTGTGATGCAATTCCGTGCACCACCAGCATCTCTGCCCAGCATCCTGGCAATGCACATGATTCCTATGTCTGGCATACTAGCTCATGTCCAGTGGCCATCTTGTTGGTAATGGAAAAATTATTTTTTGTCTCTTTTTTATTTAAGTAATTATTCTCAGTAGAATGTATTGCAGAATACAAAATACTTTTTCTTTGCCTTTTCTCTCCCCTTCTTCCCTGTTTTTTTCCTCTCTCTTTTCTTTCAGGTGATGCTGGATAACCACTAAAGCCATGGCTTATGATACCACTGGGAAATCCAAGTGGAACTTAAGAAGAGAACTACAACACAACCCTAGCCAAGACCCATGTTGTTATTGAAAGGGTCTTTGGCTACTTGAAGAGTCATTTTAGGTGCCTGGATTACTCTGGTGGTACCCTTCAGTATGATCTAACTACTGCACTTCTCTTGTGGTGAAACGACCCATGCTGTCACTGCAACTCCCTGTTTCAGTCCTACTATGACTGGTGGTGACCAGCCATCAGCAGAAGCAAGGGACCTCATGCATTATGCTTATACATGGAATACAGCTGCGTGGGTAAAGAGATGGCATCTAGTCCAGAGCTATGGACCATGAAATTCAAGTTAGTGTTTCCTTTCTTGTAAAAAACACATAGTAAAGCTGATGCACTCTGTGATACTTTTGGGTTATGTTGTGTACTGACAATGTTCATCTGACATTCCTTCTCATCTTCAAATATTTTTTTTATTATTTTAGAATGGCTACTCATGTTATTGTTTGTGAAAGTCATGCCCGAATGCTAACTGACTCATGTTCATTGATGTTGTAAGGCATCATACAAGGAACAATCACCTTTTTAACTGTTTGTACAATACACTTTTCAGAGGTGGTGTACCTAAGTATGCACAAAGTAAATGTCTTGAAGTGGTACAATTAGTAAAAGGTGTTGCTTCAGTACTTAACTTGAGTTCATACCTTTCAGTTGAATGAAAATGTATAATTTTGTTTTTACATTATGCAATGTTTCCACGTTTGAACTTGGGTGTCTGTTAAGATACTGCACAGCAGATTATTTCATCTTGTTATACATAATAATGTATGGCCCCAGAGAAAAATATCATCATCATTTGTGCAGTGGTGAGGGTAAAGTGGCAGCAGTGTTTGTTTACCTGGTAGTATACTCATTTCAATTTCTAATGTTCTTATTAGTGTTTTTCTGAGTACTTGTGTATTACTACTTTTATGCTGCAAGTAACTGTCAGCTGTAACAATGGTGATATATAAAACATTAATGGTATTAATGACTGCAATCTTATGTTAAGACATACAGCTTTCTTTCCATAGTTCCATAAGGTTTTAAACAGATCCATATTATCCAATAGGAAAGTTATTACTGAATGCTTCATTACTGGTTGTTGACTAATTTCTAGTTATAGTTGGCCGCTAAGCTTCCAATCAGTACTAAGACTATGAACCTGCATTTGCATATGTGCTCCACATTTGTGATTGGGCATCTGGGTTTTAAATAGAATCTGCAGCAGGATTCACATATGATCTGAAGAAGGCTATATCAGCCAAAAGCGCTTATCGGACTGATTTTTATTCCTGCATTTTAGCTCAATAAATTTGTGGTTTTAACAGTTGCATCGTGGTGCCATGGTGGTCTGCTGAAGGTTTTTCTTGCAAATTTTAAGTAACAGAAATGTCATACTTGAATCAAAGTAGGTCAAGGTCAAATGTGTCATACATATCTCCTAAAGATAGGCTAGGTGATGGTGAGAGTGATTTTGAAGAGGGGCTACCATGACAACTAGATGGTGAGTTGTTCCGATGTTGTGATCTACTTGATGGAGGTGATCCTACAGACACTGTAATGCACAGGGGACCATGGCTGGGGTCTCAAAGAAGGGGTTCTGCTAGATGTAGATGAATACTGACATGGCCTGCAAGAAATCTATTGTGCTTATCTCCCTCTGCTAATTACAGTACTTTCTTAAAAAGCACTTGTAGTCTCATGTGATCTACACCTGTGTACCTAGACAGTACCCCATCCTCTTCCCTTCCAAGTATGACTCCTACTTGAGTATAGTAAGTCTTAAGTAGTGCACAAGTGGTGGCGACTATGGATGCTTGCTGTGACATCATGCTATGCATCAGTGTGATCATGGAATATCCCTTCTCTCTGCCATCTCCATCCATCCATCCATCCATTCATCCATCCATCCATCCATCCATCCATCCATCCATCCATCCATCCATCCATCCATCCACAATCCCTTTCTCCCCATTTTTGCCCCTGAGGTTGGGGGTGTCACTTCAATAGTGACAATCAAATAGACCCAATGATCACAATGCCAGGTGGCTGGCCCTGCCACAGCTGTTCTTCTATACCACATACTCACATGAACACTCACATCTATAGCTAATTTTGACTTTTCAATCCACCTACTGCATGTCTTTGGAATGTGCAATAAAACCAGATCACCCAAAGAAACCCACATGAACACATGGAGGGCATGCAGATTCCAGACAGAAGACACCCCAGCCAAGAATTGAACTGGGGAACCTGTTACTTTGAGTGGCAATGTGGTGCTGGAAATCATCACATATAATCTGGAGGTCTCTGATAATTTCCAACTGACTTTCTGTGGCAGTGGTCTGAGCCCTAACAATGTTCACATTTGTTGCTGGGCAGTGTGTTTCCTAGGGTAGCTATGACAAATTTCTGCACCTTGCACCCCTTTGTAAAGATGTCACCGTGGACACTTGCCTCTCAGTTTTTGCCAACATTGTGAAAGTATTCATCTGCATTTGGAGATACTGATGTAGAAATGTGAGTTTTCTCTCTAAAATGTGAGTGTGATGTTAGCATGTGCTTGACTCTGTGTTACATTGTCACTTCCTGCAGAGTTACTAACATGTTGTGGGCTGTCAGATCCTGCCATTAACTTGGGGACTGCCTGCCCCTTTCCTCAGGATACCTTATAAATATAACTATGTTATTATCATTTCCTGCAACAGCCATTCTGCTGCTGATGATATCCTCTAAATGTATTGGGATAGTGGAACCAATTATTTCCCTACTGATTCTGTAAAAAATGATTTGATAACATAATCAGTAAAGAAGTATACACTACTGTCTGAGTAGTAAGGAGGTACTGTATAAGGGACACAACATGCACACTGCTTTCATTGTCATTCTGTGCAGATATGGAAGACTCACCTACAGATAGTAATTATGTGCTTAATGCAATCATTCCATGTTAGTATTTAATTCACTATATAAATAGATGTTACTGTTTTTAAACCAACCTTCCTGAGGAGATGAGTGTCGCTGCTGCAGCCGTTGGAAATAGCCAGTGTCCACACCACCTCTGATTATTCCAGTGCCATCATCATCTGTGTCAAAGTCATCCTTGCAACTGGAGAGGAAGTATTCCTTATCTGGTGTTAAATGTTTAAGTGTTGGAGCCCCCCCCCCCCATACTGGTACAGGCAATTGCATTCTGCCTCAGATTGGTCCTAGCATATCCCACCATATAATTTGCCCTCTTCTTGTATTGTGTTAATGTGTGGTTCCTTCCACTGACCACATTAATGTAAATAACTATTTGATTCTGTGCCTTTGCACTTTAAGCATGTCTGGGCTCTCCTTTTCCAAAAAATGTTTGCCATATGTACTAAGGGCTGCCATGAGGATATGGTTTTACTCATGGCTGAAGCTGTCCTTTGTCTTGATCCATGCATTTGCATTATTACTGCAGGTAAAAATATATGCTGCAATCATACATAAAAAGCCTTAAAACATGCCTGTCATCCTCAGAGAAAAAAGTTAAGTGATACAAAGCCCATAATTATATACACATGCAGAGTCACAGTCCTGCCAAGTAAAGTTGTGCTGAAGTAATGTTTGCACTATCATGAATACATTCACAGTACTAAGGAAAGCACTTTAGCTACAGATCCATTCTTCCCCTAACCCCTCCCATTTTCTTGTAATCATAATGCTGTCATATTTCATTCATCAGTAACACTTAGAAATCTCCAAGTAAAGACATATGTATGTTGATCTACTGATCACCGGAGTAACTGATCAAGCTTGGGTCATCTGGGCCACAGTCATGGCTTTACCCTTTGAGCTGCCACAGCTAGATAAGACTTATATAACTCAAACAGGAGATGCAAAGGGGATCCAGTTATTAGATCTAAGAAATGTTTGCAGTAGATAATGGATTAAGAATACTGTTGCCATACTGTTTGTTCTAATTAAGAGCAAATGGATAAATGGTAAATAAAACTTTGAATAGGTTCTTTCAGATATATAATAAATTATGTTCATGGACTGGCAATCAAATAACATTAAACCACTGAAAAACAATAAAAATCAGACCCAGAAATGCTGCCAAAGAAATTATTTAAGACCTTTTCAATACTTATTTCAGATGCAGCTAACAAGAAAACACTATAATCTAAGCATAACGTTAACCTCATATTAATTAAAAAGAGATAAGATAGAAGAGAAAACACAGATCACTATTATCCCATGTCACACTTTCTTATAGGAAAGGCTGGAGACTGAGAACACAGAACACTGTCATCCCATGTCACTTCTAATTAGTGGTTACAAAAATTGTAATGAAGGCATGAATATGAAATTAATTCTCGGCTTAGCTTGCATGCTTGCTTCCATTTTAGTTTGGACTCTGTCAGAGAGGTATATCTTATACAAATAAGAATCTTCAATTATTGTTTTATTATATAGAAGGTAATAAAACCAGATTCAAATGCCCAGTGACTTTTATAATTTAAGAAATGAGATAAGTATTTGATTTCATTAACAGAAATGTTTAAAGACTGTTTCATTATTATTGTCTACCTGAACAGTAGCATGAATGTAAACACATACATGTTTGTAAAGGACCAAGAGTTATGGAGAAATAGTATACAAAGCTTTAGACAGGTTGTCTGCTGCTTTGTTTATCATATCACTTAAGTCTTTTATAATATATTTTGGATTGCATCATCCACAGAGTAAGTATAAAGCATACACTTTTTTAAAGCACATGCAGATAATTTTATTAGTCTTACATAATTATAAAATAGAACAGTTAAATATACAAAAATATTTTAATACTATTCAGAACTTATTATAACATAATATAAACATTATGGGCAAGATTATTAATTCTGAAAGAAAAGGTGAAATTCTGGTATCATTCAAAATTGTGGAAAACATATAAAGAAAGAGAGAGAGAGAGAGAGCTGAGTAGGGGGCATGTCATTCAATTAACTAAAATCAATAATTTTAAATAAAATATTGAACAGATACAGTGCAACATGCTGTAATTCTGAATGGCATATAAATAAATAAATATAAATATATGGATCTATTTCACTTCACGTAAAACTCATTTCACCAACTTTCACTACAACGAGACCAAATCACCTAAAGTTCACTTCACTTATAACTCATTTCACCAACTTTCATTTTACCAACAACTGATAATGCTGAATTTCAAAATACTACATTTTAAATCATAGACATGCACACTTATAAAACCAATGACTATCTCTTTCCACTACTTAAACACTACTTACTTACCCTCTTAACAGAAATCGGACAATATAAAATCAAACTGGGTGCGGTGCTACATCCCTCACAGCCCACAGTGGGGGGGGCTGCACCCCCCACACCCCCTAACTATATATACTAACTCCAGGATCGCACTACATTGAGGAAAAGGGCATATACTCTTTACTTGCCTTACAGTAATCCACACACTGCAACTACTAACAGTCGGCAGAATGGGTTTTAGGTGAAGTGAACTGTAGGTGATTTGGTCTTGGTGAAATGAAAGTCGCTCGATATAGATATATATATATATATATATATATATATATATATATATATATATATATAGATATATCTATATATATATATATATATATATATTTATATATACCATTCAGCAACAAATATATGTATGGAACCCAGAAAATCTACCGAAAGCCTGTTTCACCAAAAGTGAAACGAGCTGTCACAGTTTCGCAAACGCACTTTTTATCGAGAAAAGTTCTTTCGCAAAACTTTCGTAAAAGTACAGGGAATTGGGGAGAAGTGGTAGTGGGCGAGATCGGACTACAGTGGGGATAAGGGAATATTCTCTTTTCCCCACTGTAGTGCGATCTCGGAGGGAGAATATAAAAGTAGGGGGTCTACTTTAGTCGATCAAACTCTTACTTACCCGACTCCCATTTGGCCAAGACGAAACCACTGACAACTTCAGAAGACCGACACACGGAACACCAACTTTACATGGGAGGTAAGCAACCACTTGATCATCCTGTTTAACTTTGCCCCTTACCCCCCGTGGTAGTGCAATCTCTGAGTTGGTATATTTAGTTAGGGGGTGTGAGGGCATATGGGGGTGTGGAGTGTGAAGCCCCCCCATATCGGTGGGTTTAGTTTTGTTTCATTTAGCTTTTTTTTTACAGGATGGCTAAGTGCTTACTTACTTCACGTGAAAAGTCAGTGTTCCGGGTGTCGGTCTCCTGAAGTTGCCAGTGGTTTCATCAAAAATGAAAGGGAGGAATGCAAATGCCAATAGAAAAAATAAATTACTTTCTAATTATACCAGCTACTAAAAACAGTAGCATG
Source organism: Protopterus annectens (assembly GCF_019279795.1). Classification (NCBI taxonomy): domain Eukaryota; kingdom Metazoa; phylum Chordata; order Ceratodontiformes; family Protopteridae; genus Protopterus; species Protopterus annectens. Next base: position 1,896,509,955 of record NC_056733.1, on the reverse strand, counting down.
ACTTAAGAAGTACAGTACAGCAAAATGCACCTGTACACCAACCATCGGTGGTGCAGCGGTAGCATCGATGCCTCCCAGCAAGAAGTTTTCCAGTTCAGTTTTCGGTTAGAGTGCCTTCTGTGCAGAGTCTGCATGTCCTCCCTGCATGCGTGTGGATTTTCTCCAGGTACTCCAGTTTCCTCACATGTTACAAAGACATATGTCTGGAGCATTTCTCCCTGGGCCTCTGCTGAAAATTGGCTTTGTTCCAAGTTGGACTTTTTCCATAAACAAATGTAAAATTAAATAAATACTGAAAGCAACATTCACCACATACGAGCATTGCTGCTTTAGGCCCTTTTTAAAATGATGTAGACAACCATTTACTGATATGGCAAATTTTACAGAAATAGTAACACACAGATGGTAAGTGCTGTAACAGCAAGAAACATACCAAAATTCAGTGTTTTCATTTTTAAAGAGTAGTGTCTTAATCATTTATTCAAAAGTAGCAGACATGTGCAAACATAAAAAAGGCATTCACAGTGAAGTTATGAAATATTAATAGTTAGAAAGAAAAAAAGGCTTACAAGGAGTGACTATATCTGCTACTAAATTAATCAGTTTCTGACATCCCTACATTTGCTCTTGGAAAGTGGCTAGGAAATCATATGCACATCCTTGTTTTGCAAGTTAGACATACTGATGAAGAAAGTGAACATACCAAGAGAAGAGTCACAACTGAAGAAATCCAGATGCACAATTCAATAACGGAATTGCTTAGGCAATAACCCTGGCAGCATGTTTCTAAATGCATGTCTGCACATGCTTGTAAGGTTGGCAAAGCAGGGACAGTCAAAGATAATGCAAATTAAAACAGAAAGGGATGATAAACATTAACAGTGTTCTGTACAGACTGCAAGGAATAAGGAAAATGTAGTAATCTGTAAGTAATTAACAGTTACAGCCTTAAGTGCTTATTTAATGAAAGCAAAGTTGCCAAACATATAAAATAAGGTAGTGTAAACTGAACTTCATAGTGAAAGTGTAAACGATCAAAGTAGTGACAATACAGAGACAGATGGACTAAGTAATTCAACTAAGTAAAGTAAATTCTACAGAAATACACACTAAAATACTATGTATTGGATTAAGACTTTTGTTGCTGACTACACTTGCTTTCAAGTACTAATAAGTGGAGACCTAAGTCGAAAGTGGAAATAATAACATTATACATTGAAGTATAGTTGTCAAAGTGGGTACCCATGTAATGGGTTAGTGTCAGGCTGCCATCATAAACAATGAATTGGCTACTTAAAATAATATTACATCATACCATATGCAAAGAATTGTTGAAGGTTGATTGAGCTGGACTGGAGAGATAAAGGAACCATGGACGCCGGAACCATAGAGCGAGTGGGAAGGGGTGGCCCCCCCCACTTTTTCAGCCAACTTACTTTAAGTTATAGAAACTCCGGCAACTCCAAGATCACAGCCTTCCCATCATCATGTGCTTGATGATTTTCATTGGTTTGCCCTAAGTGCATCATGCATGACTGTCTCTTAGTAAATCACTTAATCAGTCCGTGTCAGTGATCACTGTTCTTCCCCAGTTGGCAGTTAACCAACACAACTAATAATAATAATAAAAAAAAACATGAGGGACAAACTGTTGCCCTCTGCCTCTGCTGCTGCCAGCCTGCTGGCTTCCTTGACTGACTCCACTTGTGTGGAGGCCGGGGTTCTGTTCAACTTCAAATTCCGGGACTCGGAACTGGGAGTGGGGAAACTTACATATAACAAACTCTGGTGACTCACTCCAAGATCGCCTTCCCATCATCATATGCATTGTGCTTGCTTGATGATTTTCCTAGTCATATTTGCCTAAATGCTTGACTCTGAGTAAATTACTTAATCATGCACTTAGGCAAATAAGACTTGGAAAATCATCAATCAAGCACAATGCACAAGACAAGTAAATCACTAACCAGACAGCAATCCCGACCCAGGCTGAAACAGAAAGTCCACGGTGATCATTGCTCTGCTCAGCTGCTCTGCCTCAGCGCCTCCTCCACAGTTAACAAACACAAGCAATTAAGTAAGAAAACAAAAAAATGTAGAAAATAGCATTCTGATAGTGACAGTTATGGAGCTAGCTAGTACAGAAACTGGATAAAGTCATGGGAAAGTTATATAAATCGAGATGAGATTGCACATCGCACTACAGTGAAGGAAAGGGTAAATAGGCACATTGGTCTGCCTCCCCCCACCTGACTAACTTAATAGTTCAATCCGGTCAGACCAGGCTCAGTGGCAGGTCACAGGCGTAAAAAAAAAATGCCAGTTAAAAGCCGTTCCTGGGCTCCCACGCTTTTTCTACTGGTATATAATCCAGACCTCCTTCCCTCCTAAATCAGTCAAGACTAAAGTGAGTGAACTGAACTTTGTTGTTTGTTTTAAAGTCAAGAGTTTGTGAATTGAAGACCAAGTCCATTGCTGCCAGTGCCCTAGTGGCGGTATGTTAATTAAATATATTAATGTAATGTCTTTGTCTTATTGCAGGCAATTGCAGCCAGTATTTTATTTATCAATTTTATCTTCTGTTTTTTTTTTTTTTTTTTTTTTGGATATTGGTAACTGGCAGGAAAGCCACTGGGTTAGGATTTTGGGTCTAAGGCAGCCAGTGTAAAGAGGTCGTTGGGGAAAGGAAACTTTTTCATTTCAGTGCTTTTGCATACATAGAAAAGTACTGAAGAGGTCATTGGGGAAAATGTTTAATTTTTGTGGTTGTGCAGACTATACATGTACAAAATATGTAAGGGATCCTTGGGGGAAAGTATTCATCTTGATGTAATTTTGGTACTGAAAAAGTCACTGGTGAAAATGCTTTATTTTTGTGCTTGTGCATACATTGAAAATTAATTAAGGGAACCTTGGGGGAAAGGATTAATTTTGATTTAATTTTGTTTTTACTCATGCAAACACACTACTGAATAAGTCATTGGGGAAAATGCTTTATTTTTGTGTTTGTGCATACATGGAAAAGTAATTAAGGGAACCTTGGGGGAAATGATTCATTTTGATGTCATTTGCTAGTGTTTGTGCATACATACACAGACTTATGAGATGGTTGTTAGGGGAAATGTTTCATGTTTGGTGCTTGTGAACACATGGACAAACCTGACGGAAGGGGTCATTGGAGAAAATGTTTCATGTTATTGCTTATGCTTACATAAAGTAATGAAGGGGTCGTTGGGGAAATGTTTAATTTTTGTGCTTGTGCATACATGGACAAAGTACACAAGGGATCCTTGGGGGAAATGATTCATTTTGATGTTATTTAATGGTTACTATGCATACAAACACACTACTGATGAAGTTGTTGGAAACTGTTTTATTTTTGTGCTTGTTCATACATGGAAAAGTAATTAAGGGAACCTTGGGGGAAATGATTCATTTTGATGTCATTTGCTAGTGTTTGTGCATACATGGACAGACTTCTGAGAGGGATGTTAGGGGAAATGTTTCATTTTTGGTGCTTGTGCACACATGGACAAACCTGACAGAAGGGGTCAATGTTACTGCATGCTAAGTAGAATATAAGATGGGACTTTTAGTAAATGATTTTACATACTATTTTGAAAAAAAATCAAGATAAGAAACATGGGTACTATAGATTGAAGTCTGTGGAAAATACTGTGCAGTAACTGACGTGCAGTAACTGAAGCAAAATTAGTCATTACTGGTAAGGCAACATTATCAGAGTTTCTAAGATAAGAATGCACTAAGAATTTCTGAAATTAAGAAAAAGTTGTTAGTGAAGGCATACAATATAACCCTGGCTAACAGTAGAGGGATAGTGTTACTGAACAGAGTGAAGTGTCTGAGTTATTTTATCTAGAGTAGAGTATGAATAAATAGAATTTTTTTCCTTATTAACATATGGATAAATCATGGTACCAAGACTGGTAATTCAATTCAAGTGAAAATTGCTTACATATCCTACAATGCACCCCTTGGTGACATTATGGATTTTAATCCTTTAGGCTGGCTCACTGTTGGTGACAGTACCTACTTACAGATCTGTCATTGGCGGGAATTAACCCTGTCTTATACACAAAAATGTTGGGGCATAAAAGTCTGATAGAATATTAATAAATACTAAGTGATTATTTTCAAAAAGCTGGTTTTATAACAGACAATTTTAGTAGCATTGGTTGCCAAGCCTCTGATGTTAAAGAACTGGAAAGATCAACCACTGGCCAATTTCCCACAGCACAAGGACTGCAATATCTATATAAATTAATTTCATTAATTTTAAGTGCAATTTAGTAAAAAAGGGCTGAGTCAATAAATATGGATTAAACTTTTTTTGTAGACTAATATTCTTATATTCCCATACATGATTAATATTGTAACTTGTTACCTTGATAACTGCCAAGCTGGTTTCTCTGCAGCTGGCCAAGGACAGCTGAATAAACCAGAGAACAGCAGACAGCATAAAAGACTGCAAGGTGATCTGCACCCTTATTAGACTTGTCACATCTGACAATAGTGTAAAGGTAAGGAACTACTTTAGAAACTTACTGCAGGGTGGTAACCACACTAATGATCTATATCAGGTGTAGATACTGTCTCTCTTACCAGACACATTAACATAAATGATCTTGAGTCCACTGACATTTTGCCAGTGATTTTTTCTTTTTGTTTTTGGGATCCAGTTAGCTGATATCAAGGTTAGTGGGCTAGTGTTGTAGCAAATAACCACATAGATGAGAAAGTTTGAATGAAGGCAACTAGAGAGCCATAGACTTTTTTTTGTTTGAGATTATTAGTCTGAAGTGTTTGACTGAGCTATGTAGCTTTATATACAAGTTTATTCAGATGTCTATAACCAAACACCATATAAAAATTAGAACAGATGTTAATAAAATAAGAGAAATACAATTAATATGTACTTAAAGGGACCTCTTTAGGTCAAAGAGAATGGTGGATTCCTTAGTCCCTGGACATGAAGGAGTTTATGAAGATATGATGGCTTGTTATTTTGTATTTATATTTGTTCTGTGGGGTAGAGAAATGATTCAACTGGACCGTTTTCAGGCTAGCCCAATGATTACAAAAATGTGAAAGCACGTTATGTGTAGAGGGAACACAATCCATACCATGGAGATAAAATTGTTCAATATTTGCTGTTTGGAGGATATGTAATCCATAAAAAGACTCTAAAAGAAACTTGGTAATAATAAGTAATTTAAGGCAGTAAAAAGATTATGTAGCAGTTGTCTCTAACTGGAATCTGAGAAACACCAGAATTCCAAAGAAGGAAGATCACATGGCCTGACAAGTCTATAATGGAATGAGAACCCCCATCAGATAACAGCGACACAGACATTAAAATTAGACCCTCGGAAGTAATGCATAAATGAACTGTCAGCCAATGCAGGTTCTGGAAAACTACAATTCTATTAATGTAACACAGTGTGCCATTATGTAACCCTGGTAAATAGGAATGCCCTTAACATAGCCTAACTGCAAAATTCAGCAACAGCTGCAGTTTCGTATTATGGACACCATAGGTAGGAAGAATTAAAGTAATCAAACTGGTAAGAGACCAGAGCATGCACGATGACAGAATTGTACTGTGGAAAGAAGGTGATTGATATGGGAAATTGTCTTTAAATGGAAACACGGTGACTGCACAACAGATGTCTCCCAGTTCACTAATGTCAGTATGCCATCCAAAACCACAAGATTTCTCACCTTATCTATGAATTGCAGATTATCACTAGCATAGATGATTGCACGTTTAAGGCCAGATACTTGGAGTTCCTTAAAGTATTGTCAACTATCTTTGAAGAGTTGTTTCAGGTGATTACTCATTCAAATTTTAAATGCATTCCAAGTTATCATGAAGGAAGTCTATGACAGCATTTTGATGAAACCAAAGCTAAAATTATTTATCATCTGCATAGTTGTTATACAAAAGACCTGTCCCCTAGCAAGTTATCACAAAACATATTCACAAAAAACAGAGACCTTAAAATTATTCCTTGCAAGATGCCAGAGTAACTCATTGACAGGATGTAGAGTTAATATCAGACACTAACCACTGGATACATAGAGTGATAGGATACAGTCCAGTCAAGCACAGTGCCTGCAGCTCCAAAGCAGATCTGCAGTCAGTCCAAGAAATACTATTACTCACTATATCAAATGTTGAAGAGAGCTCATGGAAGACCAAAACCACAGTGGAATATCACTGATCTTTTACCATTTTCAGATCATTCGAGACCTGAAGAAAGACCATCTCAGTACTATCCCTACTGGGTAATCCAGACAGAAGTGGATAAAGAACACTTAACACTGGATCATGCTGTGAACAAATGCCCTACTCAATATCCATGCAAATAAATGGTAGGCTGGAGATGGATTAGTAGCAGACTTCTTCAAAATTAAGTCACCAAGGTATCCTTTAGTGCAGAGTTAAAGACCCCAATACTTCTCTGACGGGAGCCAACATATCAAGGCAGGCAAAGCCAATCTTGCTGAACATGATTCCAAGCTACAAGTAGAAGGTCTGATGTTACAGGCTACATAAAGGAGTTCAGGGTTTTCAGGAAGTTAAAAAATGTGCCCACATAACCAAAGTAAATTGCTCTTTACAGGCACTTTATTCTTCTACAATAAGATCTGGGGAGTCTAAACTGTCATCAGTGATGCCACCTTAGTGACAAGGACCTGAATCTGCATGCTAACTCACATGCTTCAGAAGACATTGCTCTTGCCAGTCAACAAACAGGTCAGACCAATAAGTACACTGACCATCGGAACCAGTATGGCCAGTCCATCTGATGCAGTGGAACACCTTCTAGACTGAAACACTATGAAAGCTTCCTGCTAGACATACAGCTTATTGCTCACCAAAACAAAGCTAGACAACAAAGATTTAGGCATGTTTCAATTTATGGCCCAGCCCTATGCCTCAGCCCTTCTGCCCAAGCCTCTCTGCCCAGTCTCATAAACTCACCAACTCAATATTGTCGCAGGGTTCATGTGAGATAAGTCAAGTACATGAGACTTAAAAAGCAAACCCAGATTGGAACTTACAGACATATTTCTGCCAGAAGCAGATCACCTAGACTGACTGCACTAGGTACAAAAGGGAACCGATTGAAGGCAGGATCAAATGATAAACATTATAAACAGTTATAACATGCAAAGGCTTGCATTTCACCACTCAAGATCAGGGAGTTGTAGCTAGTGTAAAAGAACTGTGAAACAAACAAGGTATTTGTCTGATCACCATCAAGAAAGAGCTCTACCCATCAAGCTAGAACAGCAAGTCAACAATATGTGTAAAAAGATGGGAAACCCAGTTAAACACATGAGTCCATGCTGCATTTTACTGACTGTCATGCTTCTACAACGAGCAAGCGGACATGATGTAACTGAACCTAGCCGGGGTGGGGTGGGGATGCTAACTGGGGGTGGGAGGGAAGAACAATTCATGGATTCTCACCTTAGCATGCATATTTTCTTTATTCCTACAGTCTTAGAATTACAGCTGGTAAGCTGCCTTCTCCTGTGCTTCTTACCTTCTTTCAAGTGCTAAGGCACTAGAATCTGCCTCCCAAAACAGGCCTTAGTCTGCTATGCAATTTCTGCATAAAACCAATGACACGACATTTGTCATAATCGCTCTCTCTACATATACAGCATAAGCTCAAAACAATTTTTCCAGTCAGCAACTATAAAACTGGTATATGCAAGGCAGGAGAACAATAATGAATTCAGTAAGTGGTTGAGAGTTTAGTGTAGTTAGCAGACTTGGCCTAGCAGCTAACTTTGATAGGGGAAGGTTGTGCAGTAGAGATCCTTAAAATAAACTGAAGTTTAAGGCCAACTATTACTAATAAGGGTATGGAGGGCTTGTATGGGGGTCTTATGGGAGAATAAATGTAGAGGAAGGAATCAGCATGTGGGAAGTAAAGTTGTGCAGCACTTAAAACATGGATAAGAAAACAAAAGCCATCTGCATACTCTGGGAAAGTTGGCAAGATATAAATGAATTGAAAAAGAAGGGATAAAGTTCTATAATTCAGTGTTAATGAAACTCAGACAATAATGCTATTAAACTGAGGTGCTGATCAGAATGGTGCTGTAGAGCAGAATAACAGTCAGCCGAGAAATAGACCTAGACGATTTTGGATAAATAGAAAACTGCACCACGAGACACCCTGGAAGGACCAGATGTAAAAAGAACTATGATGCAAAATTTGAGTCAGATGTTAAAACAGTGACAATACTTCACAGATCCACTTATTTTCTTCTCCAGATTTTAAATGTACTGGAGTTTCATCTGGATCAAAGCTATGGATTATTGAATTCTTGAAGAAAGTGTTTCTGAAAGGGGCAAGCCCGCTGCATCCAAATCCCTCTTTATCTTATTTAAATATACCAACACCACAGCTGCAGAATTGCAGTTAAAAAAAACACTGAATAGGGATTATATCATGGTGATTTCTGCAGTGGAACAGTAATCAGGAGTTCAATATTAAGGAAATGAAATCTGCTCATTTACACATCATCCAGTGTAATCTCAGGGAAGAGACAGGTAATAGCATCAAGAAGGGCTGGCATACAGACTGAGAAATGCCTGGAATTTAGCCAAAAAATGGTACTTCCAACAATGGTACAAGAAGAGAAGAGGAGAGGAGAGGTAGAGGAGAGGAAGAGTAGAGGATATAGTAGTTTTTACAAAAATGTCAGCAAATGATAAAAAGGACTGGGATACAGAACACCCAAGAAAATGTTCTTGCTCAAGGAAATTGAAAAGTACATAATAAAGGGAATGTTAACAACTGACATTAGGCAGAGCATACATTATGAGTTACTGGAGGACAGATGAGCAGAACAAGGAAGACAAAACTTCAAAGGCCATTGTAAGTTAGTAGCCCAGCAGTCAGACAAGTGGCAACATGAGGATGTGGATGGTTAGATACACTATGTACTAACCACCGGATGTTGAAAAGTATATTGAACACAGACCATATATTGGAAAAACTTTGCTATTACTATAGCATTTTATTACAAATGATGTTATTAAGCAGATGTAATTCAAACAAGCAAATATTAAATTTGAAAAAAAGCTAAACTATGTACTAAATAAAATACATTTCAATGTGTACATGAAAAAATACTAATAAGATATTAGTTTAACAAGCAATGTACAATATGGGTAACATACTATTAGCAATAAAAAGTAAAATATGCAGTCACACCACAGTTAAATAAATAAATAAATACTTCAAAATTTCAAAATCACAAAACATTTCCACATTTTTTTTACAAGGACTGGAATATCGAGATCCCAGGATTTAGTTGATCAGCCTGAACAGAAAGGGTAAGCTGGGTGAAGAGGTAGCTTTCTCCATTAGGAAGAGCATAAACTGTGAGGTACTCGAGAAAACAGGAACCTTTAAGGACAATGACGTTTATCCAGAGATTCATGAAATCACTACTGCATCATGTTAAGGGTCGAGGTAACAAGGCCCTGTTTCCAAGATGTGGTATTTTTTGATTCATAGATACAGCTGCAAATGAGGAAAGATCTCATTAATCACAGTTAACTACTGCAAAGTAGATATTACGTCTGGTGGTAGTCATCTGTGGCAGTCACATCTTATTAGCACAAGCGACTTCCCCCTTAGACAGACAGACACACACACACACACACACACACACACACACACACACACACACACACACACGCACGCACGCACGCACACACACACACACACACACACACACACACACACACACACACACACACACACACACACACTTCATATCTGTCCCTGTTGTCAGAATGTCCACAATGTCTCCTATTTTCCTACCCTGGTAATGCATGAATGATTATAGTCTTCAATGACAGATATTTGAATTTCACACTTCACATCCTTCAGTGTGTTTGCTAGTGGAAAAGACATTATTCTACTGACTTTCTATACTTGCAGGAGGAATGCACCTCATCCCTCCATGCTTTTGTCCTGATATCTGTTCTTACGAGGTTGTGAAATATGTGTGATCTTTGAATCCCGAAACACATTTTAATTACTCAAAATAATAAAATAGTAAAAAGAATGTACTGAGTACTTCTGTCTTTGTCAATATGAAGACTTCATCAGAGTGAATTACGTCAGAATTCTGGAAGGCAATAAAACTTTTTTTCAAAACCAGGAAATCAATGAAAAGCACTGATTAATTAAACAATTAAACTCATTCCTAATTATGAACTTGTTTGTAAATAATGATACTAGTGAAAACAATGTACAATCATAAACAAAGAAACAGTATAAAAAACTTTGCTGGTAACAAATTTTATATGTTAGCCATTTTTAACTTGAGAATACCAGAAACTAAAATGGTCTCATTAATACCTGGAGTGCTTGAAGCATTAAACCTTAACTATCAGGTTAACTCTTTGAATTCTAGTAACGTGTCCACATCCCCACAAAAAGGATCACAGTGATTCTCTCAATAACAAAAAAGATATTTTTTTTAAATCAAGATACATGGCAGCATGCTTCTACAGAGCATTGGTATTTTTTGTCTTTTGTTAATCTCATATATATGCTATTGTATCCTGTCTCCCAATTTTCTTATAGTTTTCCTCACGTAAAATGCATCATAGGAGTTGCATGTTGCCAAATAAACTATGTGGATAGTTTTACAATTTACTTTAACTGGGAAAGGAATGGTTTTCCCATAATTAGAAACCACCACATAGAGTCTCTCATGTATAAATCTACACATTTTACAAGAGACACACTTTGCCAAGAGGATGTGGCTAAATGCTGTTTTCCCTGATCCTAACTCCAAGATACCCTTAATGTTTTTCCATTTGGAGTAGATAATCCTAGGAAGACCCCCAAAACTTTTTTCATTTTATCTGTGAGAACTAAGTACCAGGATCTCTTAATCATACTGATGTAATGATGTCTGGTGTTACTAAAGGGGACAGTGAAAAAAGGGGTGCCCCCTATATCAGTAACATTGCATCCTATGCAAGTATCTTTGTATGTAACAATAATGTTTAAAATTGGAGCAAACTGACCTTGACAATGTCTCACCACTTCAACCTGAATGTCCCTAAGCAGTTGAATGAGATATCTCCTGTCTAGAAATAGAGAACTCAAATTATGTATTAAATATAAAATCATCAGATATGATGCATGAAAGCCTAACCTTCTGACCTTTTACAGCAGACCTTTTTGGAAATGGGGAAGACAACTGTCATAGTGAAGGCAAGTATTACAAAAGGTCTCTTTTCTGCATATAGTGGATGTGTAACACCCCTTAGTCACATATCTACCTAATACAATATCAAGGTAATTGATATTGTATGTTAGAAGAAAATGTAAACTTTAAGAAAGTAGTTGAAGTTCAAAGTAGTTGAAGTTTGCCATCTACTAAAATGATGTTCCCACTGTTCCATACTACCCTTCCAAATAATGAAAATATTGTTCCTTTTATCAATAAGAGAAAATCAGATATAAAAACATGATTTTTCTCCCACATGGTCAAGACTATATTGACATAAATTGGCAGCTCCTGAGAGCTGGTGATAGTATTCCCCCTCAAAATACAAAAAGTTGTTAAGAACTAAATCAAGTAACAAACAGACCAAACTGACATCAATGGGAGACAAAGGGGGAAACTTCAAGAGGTATTTCTGAAACAACTGTTACCTGATGTCATGGGGAATCACTGTGAATAAATCAACTACATCAACTGTAATGAAGTTACATTGTTCAAAAAAATCCAGTGAATTGAGAGTTTCCAATAAATACCGGGAATCATTTAAAATGTAAGCCTATAACTTCAACAATGCCTTGCATTTGAAATCAATGAATTTAGCCAATGATTCCATCTTAGAATCCTTGGCTGTGACAATTGGTCTAAGAGGAGGGTTATGAGAATTTTTATGGATTTTGTGAATTCTGAAAATAGAGACTACCTTAGGTTTTGTTACATTCAGATATTCCCATAACTCATGCTCCATTTCACCTTGCATGACCATGTTTAACAAATAGAAATCAAGCCTGGCATAAGTTGTAGTGCTTTCATGCAATAAAATTCTCACATGGGTACCATTCATTAAAAAGAAGCTCAAAGATTTTTGAAGAATAAACAATACAGTTCATAATTACAACCCCCACCCTTACCTGGTTTCATAACACAAATGTTTTTATCTTTGCCAGTATTAAAAAAGAAATTTCCTTTCTTCAGGTGTACAGTTGTCTTACGTGAGTCTAATTGTTGTATTCCTCTCATGTATCTGTCTAAATTGCCCCTCACAAATGTTCTCATTAATAAAAACCAGGGTGTTGGGGTGGCATACAAATAGTCTTCCTAGATAACCCTTCATATCTTGTGTTACTAGACACTGTTCTGTCATCATAAAACATTTTAAGTTGCAATTTCTAGTAAACAATTTTAACTGTAAAATGGCTTATACAACGTCAAGATTAAAATTAAGAATAAAGGTAAAACCTTTTCTAAAAATATATAAAACAGATGCGGACAATACAACATTGGATAAGTTAAAAACTTTAAAAGGGTCAGAGGTATTGAGCTCTGTAAACATTCCATAACAACATTTACAAAAGGTTAGCATCTGTATCTGCCTTGTCCCCTGCCACTGCCTTGGGGATTCAAATGCATTTGTCTGTGCTGGAGTTTTGAACCACTCTATGACCCATGGTTTAATTCCTGAATGTGAGTAGCTAGTCTCTCAGGCTGTCTGACTTGTGGTGGCTCTAAAAAAGATCCCTCTTTGTCATCATTAATATGGGAAAATCATTAACAGAGTCCAAGTTGTCCCTGAAAGATACTGTTCTATTACCCAATCCAAGCTGCAGACAGGGAAACACCTTCTCTAGCTACTAATCATTCCTGTCTCTTGTTAACTTCTGAGTTTTACATATTTTACTTTTAGTAATAATAGTGTTGACCTTAACAAAGATCTCAGAGTGCTGGCGTTTAATTGACCAAAAGGAAAAATACTTTCTGATATTCTCATTAGCTACCCTCAGCTCATTGTCTAACACTGCAATTTTACTTTCATTTTCTTTAATAAGCAACTTCAAAAAGGCAATACCTGCATCATTGTATAGTTTGACAATGACCTGCAACAACGCTGAATTGAATTCCACAATGTTTAGCTATTCCCAAGCTCACAGTCCTTTTGGCACAAGGTTCCTATAAATGCATTCTGAAAAATATATGTTTTCTAGCTGTAAAATCTGACTCTTGGGGAGTTTTTTCTGAAAAAAAGTAAGCAAGGGATGTAAAGAGGAATCCCCTTGTTTATTGTCACCAGAAGGAGAGACAATTAGACCGCAACCAGATATAAAAGTCAATATCGGGTACGTTATTGGACAAGACTGAGAACTTGCCTTGTTAGCTGAAATGGGAACTTCACTCACCACAGTCTGTGGGTAAGTCTGAGGCAATGGAGTGAACATGTCCTGACTAATGTTGTCATCCTGGCCTAGTGGATGACTTAAGTATGGACTAGAATCAACTGAAGTCACACTGTTGGCTGCAGAAGTAGAGTATTTGGAAATTTGTTGTAAAAGCATGGTGACGTCTCCAGGCAGATCAATATTCCCTCAGAATAATAGGGAAAAATGAGAATGAAGGCAAAGTCTGTAAAACCAGTAACCAAATAGAAACAAAATCAAAAACAAGCAAAAAAGATCAAAGGACACCACCACAACAAACTCAAATCCTGAAAATCTTTTTAATTACACAAAGAAAAAAAATAAAATAGTAAAAACAAAGTACTGAGCGCTTTTGCCTTTGTCAATATAAAGACTTCATCAGCGTGAATTACATCGTAAGTCTGGAAGGTAATAAAACTTTTTTTCAAAACCAAGAAACCAATGAAAATCACTGATTAATTAAACAATTAAACTCATTCCAAATTATGAAATTTAACTCGTTCTTAAATAATGACACTAGTGAGAACAACTTATAATCATAAACAAAGAAACAGTATAAAAAACCTTTGCTGGTAACTCATTTTAGATGACAGCTGCTTTTAACCAGGGACAATGCTAGAAATTGAAATAGTAACATCAATACCTGGAGTACCTGAAGCATTAAGCCTGAACTGCCAGGTTGACTCTTTTTGTTAAGGCCAGCATTATTATTAGTAAAAGTAAAATACCCAAAACTCAGAAGGTAACAAGAGACAGAAATGATGATGAGTTAGGCAAGGCTTTCCCTTTTCCCTGGCAAGGAAGGGGTAATAGAATTGTATCTCTCATGGACAATTTGGACTCTCTTAATGATTTTCATGTTAATGATGACAAGGAAGGGTTTTTTAGATCCCCCCCACAAGTCAGATGCTTAGAGAGACTAGCCAGTCATATTCAAGAATTCAAACATGGGTCAAGCGCTGATTCAAAACTTCAACATAGACAAACGTACTTGAATCCCTGAGGTAGTGGCAGGGGATGATACAGACATTAACGCTTTGTAAATGTGGTCGAAGAATGTTTACAGATCTCAATACCTCAGACTCTTTTAAAGTTTTTAACTTATCAAATGATATGTTGTCTGAATATGATTTATCTATATTTAGAAGATGTTTTACCTTCATTCCTAGTTTTAATCTTGACATTGTACAACCCATTTTACTGTTGAAATTGTTTACTAGAATTTGCAACCTAAAATGCTTATGATTATAGAACAGTGTCTAGTAAGACAAGATATGAAGGGGTACATAGGAAGAGTACTTTTATGCCACCCCCAATACCCTGGTCTCTACTTATGAGAGAGTTCGTGAGGAGCAATTTAGACACATATATGACAGGAATACAAAAAAGAAACTCTCGTGGGACACCCTTACACCTGAAGAAATGGAACTTCTTTTTAGTATAGTCAAAGATAAAACATTTGTGTTATGAAAATAGATAAGGGTGGGGGGTGGTAATTATGAACATTATTGATTACTCTTCAAAAATGTTTGAGTTTCTTTCCAATGATGGTAGCTACATGACAGTTTCATTGCATGAAATCACTACAGCTTATGCCAGGCTTGATTTCTTTTTGTTGGAGATGGTCAGGTAAGGAGAAATGGAGCATGAGATATGGGAATATCTGAATGTAACAAAATCAAAGGTGGCATCTATTTTTGGAAGTCCAAAAATCCATAAAAATGCCCATGATCCTCCACTTAGACCAACTGTCTCAGCCAAGGATTCTAAGGTGGAACCCTTGGCTAAATTGTTGACTTCAAATGCAAGACATTGTTGAAGTCAGAGACTTACACATTAAATGATTCATGGCATTTATTGATAACTCTCAGTTCATTGGATTTTTTGAACAACTTAAAATTCATACGGTTGATGTAGTTGATATATTCATAGTGATTCTCCATGACATTGAGTTACAGTTATTTAAGGAATATTTCTCAAAGTTTTCCCCTTTGTTACCCACTGATGTTAGTTTGGGCTGTTCCTTACTTGATTTAGTTCTTAACAAAATGAAATAAACAGTACACAATCCTCCAAAAGGTGGCTCACAAACAACAAAAATCCAGGCTTAAAAACAAGATGTGAGCACACCAACAAAGCTGAGAAAAAGCCAAAAAACGTCCTAAAACACTTCTTTATTACAAAAGGATGAGTGCTTTCGCAGGGTTACCACTTCATCAGATCCATATAAAAAGCAACTCAAAGTAAAACACTTACAGTTAAAAATCACATATAATTAAAAAATCAAGTTTACCTTCTACTAATTAAAGCTGTCCTTAAAGGAATACTAGCATTAAGCCATGGAACTTTATGTGCTTGCAGCGCTATAATCCATTTCACTTCCAAATTCTCCAAGTAATTATTCATATTACCTCTTCTCATACTAGGTTTAACCAGTTGTAAAACTCTAAAATGGAAGACATTATGCCCTGTTTTAGCCATATGTACTGCCAATGCATTTGTAAGGACTTTATTTCTGATATTCCCAACATGTTCCAAAATCCTTTCCTTAAACTTACAGATCGTTTTGCCCACGTAAAAACGTTGGCACTCCATGCAAGTTGCTAAATAGACCAGACAATTACTATTGCATGTGGCAGACAACCTAGGGACAAATTCTGTCCTAGTAATGGGGTGAATAAACACTTGTTCTCTGACTATAAAAGTACATGCTTTGCGTTTACCACAAGGCAAAGTTCCTAGTCTTGGCAAAGGATCAGTCAACACAACCTTAAGGCCATAGCATAGCATCTTTTTCAAATTCTTATTTCTAAAAATAAAGCTCGGACGAGACCCAACCACTTCACTGGTGGCTTCATCCACTAGTCGTATAGGCTAGTTTTTCCTAATGATATCACAAAAGTCAGATATATTACTAGAATAAGTAAACAGCACTTTAGGATGTCCATGATTCAAGTTACTACTGTGATGCTGCCTGTTATAATTCCTGTACTTATTAGAAAAATAGGGAGCTCCTTTATCATTCCTATGCACTTGTACCTCCCTATGAACATCAGCTGTCAATCTGTCAGGGTATTCTCTATCCGAAAGATCATGTAAAAAGTTTTCAATAGATTCACTCATACCTGTATCATCAGTGTTAAGGCGTGATAATCTCAAGGAATGTCCTTTCACAATATTTTTAAAAATATGTGAGGGATGCATACTGGATTTATGCAATATGCTATTCTTCTGGCATTCTTCTTAAAGCACTTGGTGTCAAGTCCTCCCAAGCCATTCTTATGGAATGTAATATCCAGAAAATCTATACTGATTAATGACCAATGCATAACAAATTTAAGGTAGCTGGTAGTCCCTTCAAGATACATGATGAATTAATTCAATTGTGCTTCACTACCCTTCCACAACAAAATAATATCATCCACAAACCAGCCATAATATATTAAATGTACATTATAGGCATTACTATTCAGTACATATTCTTCTTCCCATTGTGCCAACACCACATTCGCATAGGTGTTGGCACATGGTGTACCCATGGCCACCCCTTGCTTCTGCAGGAAATATCTTTCATTAAAAAGAAAAACATTATGGTTCAAGATTAAATCCAACAGTGTACAAACCACAGTTATTGCATCATGACTATAATGGCCATGATGTGCCATATAAAGCCTAACTGAGTCTATCCCCTCTGTATTAGGGATCACTGTAAATAAGGTTTTAATATCAAGTGTGACTAACAAAATTTCTGATAAATCAAGACCTTGTACTTTATCAAATAAAGTCGATAGATGATGTTGTGTATCCTTAAACACTAAGGGGGCCTCCTCTAGAAGAGGTTTCATCATGTTCTGTTCATACTGGAGAAGGGCTCAGTGGCCCAACCATGCCCAGAGACTATGCGTCGCATGGGAGGTTTCACTAAAGTTTATGTATCTTGGGTAGGCCATTAAATGTTGGTATCAGTGGATATTCAACTAGCAGAAATTCATAAAAGTCAAAATCTAACAGCTTGTACATAAGTAGCTCGTAGACCACATCCCTGATGGTACTTATACTTTTATCAATAACCTTTGCATCCATCACCGTGTATGTGTCTACATCCAAAAGCATTTAATTCATAGAACTTAAATAATCAATTCTATTAAGAATAACTACTGCGTCCCCTTTATCAGCTGGTCTAATGCTGATACTATCCAATATGTGCAGTTGCTCCAGGGCTTCACTCTCTGATGCTGTTAAATTAGTGAAAAGGCTTTTAGCTCTACAAAATGCTTCATATATATCTAACTCACATACACTGACAAAAGCTTCTATTGTGTTAGATAAAGGGGGGTTAAAAGAACTACGTTTACTACATGAAAAAGTATTAGTACTTACTGATGATACATTGATGAGGGATTGGCTCATCTTT
The DNA here is from genome assembly GCF_019279795.1 of Protopterus annectens. Classification (NCBI taxonomy): domain Eukaryota; kingdom Metazoa; phylum Chordata; order Ceratodontiformes; family Protopteridae; genus Protopterus; species Protopterus annectens. Next base: position 1,896,492,051 of record NC_056733.1, on the reverse strand, counting down.
AAACCTTCAGACTGTCCATTTCTTGCCACCTCCTTAAAAACCTATATACCCAACTGCTCACTCAGATCCTTAAACCAAAATCTCCTTCAGGTGCACAAACCATCACGACCATCAGGTCAACTAATATCCTTCTCCTTAGCTAAACAGTGGAACTGTCTCCCCCCTCACCCACGCAACCTACCTAGCCATACAAAATTCAAATCTCAGTTTTTCTCCCATCTATCATCTAAATGGGAATGCCCATGTCACACTCCAACATACTCTAATCCACCTCTCTTATTACTCTCCACTGTAACCAACTCATATTCTACCTTAACTACTGCTCCATCCTTAATCTTAACTTTCTATTCCCACTCCAGAGTCTGAATTCCGTCTCTATTGTCCATCTTACTACGCTTACATTACATATAGTATAACACTTATTCTCCTCTCACAATTAATTTTCATATAATCTTGATAGTACCTAGCAGCTTTATCTTTTACAAATGTCCTTGCTAAGTACTCTGACAAAATGTTTATGTATTCTGTAATTTTTCAGTCTACCTAACTGCCAAGGACTAGTAGCCATTATCGATATGTACTCTATGATCTTTGACAAATTGTTTATTCTTATGTGAATATGTTTTTTCTGTACATACTATTGTGTGTTTTGTTTTTGCAATATCATAATCATTTAAACTGTAATTCATTGTAACTGTAATTTTTGCAGCTTTTCTCCTCGGGCCTCCACTGAAAAATGGGCTCTTTATTGGCTCCTTGGATTACCCGAGTCATCAAACTTAAATAAATAAATTAATAAAATAAATATGTCCTGATTTAAAAAAAAAAATCTCTCTTTTGCTATTGATAGAGTCACTGTGATCCTTTTTTGTGGGGATGTAGACACGTTACTAGAATGCAAAGTGTTAACCTGGCAGTTAAGGCTAAATGCTTTAAGCACTCCAGGTATTAACGATACAATTTCAATTTCTAGTATTCTTAAGTTAAAAGCAGCTAACGTAATATTTACCAGCAAAATTTTTTTATACTGTTTGTTCATGATTATATGTTGGTTTCACTAGTGTCTTTATTTATGAATGAGTCCAAGCTCATAATAACGAATGAGTTTAATTGCTTAATTAATCAGTGTTTTTCAGAAAAAAACAGTTTTATTACTTTCCAGACTTCCAATGTAATTCACTCTGATGAAGTCTTTGTAGTGACAAAGACGAAAGCATTCAGTACTTTATTTTTACTGTTTTATTATTTTGTGTAATTAAAAAGTGTTTCAGGATTCGAGTTTGTGGTGCCATCCTTTGATCTTTTTTTTAGTTATTTTTATTTCTGTTTGGTTACTGGTTTTATAGACTCCATTATCATTGTCATTTTTCCTGATTATTCTAAGGGAATATGGATTTGCCTGGAGACCTTTACCATGCTGATATAACAAATTTCCAAGTACACTACTTCTGTGGCCAACAGTGTGGCTCTGGTTGATGCTAGTCCATGTTTAAGTCATCCAGTGGGCCTGAATGACAACACTAGTCAGGGCATGTTCACTCCATTGTTGTGGAGGTCCCATTTCAGCTAAAATGGCAAGTTCTTAGTTTGGGTCCAATAAAGTGCCTAATATTGACTTGAATGTTTGGCTGCAGTCTAATTGTCTCTCTTTTTCTAATAACAACAAACAAGGTGATACTTCTTTACATACCTTGCTCACTGATGTTGAGAAAAACCTTCTCAGCATTCAAAATTTACAGCTAGAAAATGCATAGTTTTCAGAATGCAGTCATAGCAGCCTTGTGCCTAACGGACTATAGGGCTTGGAAATGCCCAAATGATATGGAATTCAATTCAGCGTTGTTTCAGGACATTCTAATGCTCTACAGTGATACAGGTATTGCCCTTCTCAAGTTGCTTATTAAAGAAAATGAACATAAAATCTCAGTGTTAGATAATGAGCTGACGGAAGCTAATGAGAATATCAGAAAGGATTTATCCTTTCAGTCAATTAAACATCAGTATTCTGACATTTTTGTTAAGGTCGACACTATTACTACTAAAAGTAAAATATGTAAAACTCAGATGTTAACGAGAGACAGGAATGATTATGAGTTAGGCAAGGCTTTCCCTTTTCCGTGGAAAGGAAGGGGTAATAGAACTGTATCTTTCAGGGACAATTTGGACTCTGTTAATGATTTTCATGCTAATGATGATGAGGAAAATTTTTTAAGATCCACCACAAGTCAGACGCTCAAAGAGACTAATCAGTTGCATTCAGGAATTCAACCATGGCTCAAGGACTGGTTCAAAACTCCAACACAGACAAATGTATTTGAACCCCCAAGGCAGGGGCAGGGGACAGGGCAGATACAGATGCTAATCCTTTGTAAATGTGGTTGTGGAATGTTTACAGATCTCAATACCTCAGACTCTTTTAAAGTTTTTAACTTATCCAATGTTATATTTGAAGCTGATTTATCTATTTTTAGAAAAGGTTTTACCTTAATTCCTAATTTTAATTTGACATTGTACAAGGCATTTCACAGTTGGAATTGTTTACTAGAATTTGCAACTTAAAAATATTTTATGATGACAGAACAACATCTAGTAAAACAAGATATGAAGGGTTACATAAGAAGAGCACATCTATGCCACCCCCAACACCCTGGTTTCTACTTATGAGAGAGTTTGTGAGGGGCAATTTAGACACATATATAAGAGGAATACAAAAAAGAACCCCCTGTGGGACACCAATATACCTGCAGAAATGGAACTTCTTTTTAATATAGTCAAAGATAGAAGCATTTGCGTTATGAAACCAGATAAGAGTGGGGAGGTGGTAATTATCAACAGTATTGATTACTCTTCAAAAATGTTTGAGCTTCTTTCCAATGACAGTACATATGTGAGAGTTTCACTGCATGAAACCAATACAGCTTATGCCAGGCATGATTTCTATTTGTTAGACTTGCTCATTCAAAGTGAAATGGTGCATGAGGCATGAGGATATTTGAATCTAACAAAACCTATGGTAGCATTTATGTTTGGAATTCCCAAAATCCATAAAAATGCCCATGACCCTCTTCTTAGACCACTTGTCTCAGCCAAGGATTCTAAGACAGTACCTTTGGCTAAATTCATTGATTTCAAATGCAATGCATTGTTGAAGTTGCAGACTTACATTTTTTTTCTCAAATATTTTTTATTTTTCAAATACAGATCAGACTTACATTTTAAATGATTCATGGCATTTATTGGAAAGTCCCAGTTAATTGGATTTTTTGAACAATGTAAACTTCATTACAGTTGCTGTAGTTGATTTATTCACGGTGATTCCCCATGATATCGAGTTATAGTGGTTTCAGGAATATTTCTCAAAGTTTTCCCCTTTGTCCCCCATTGATGTTAGTTTGGTCTGTTCCTTACTTGATGTAGTCCTTAACAATAGTTTTTTTGAATTTTGATGGGAATACTATCACCAGATCTCAGGAGTTGCCATGAGTGCAGCATGAGCCCCAATTTATGCCAATATAGTCTTGGCCATGTGGAGGAAAATCATGTTTTTTACACCTGATTTTATTTCATTGGTACACAGACACTATAGGTACATTGACAGCATTTTGATTATTTGGAAGGGTACTTTGGAGCAATGGGAACATCATGTTAGTAGGTGGCAAACTTCGGCTTCTTTCTTAAAGTTTATATATTCAACTAACATGTGCAATATCAATTAACTTGACATTTTGTTAAGTAAAGATGTGACTAAAGGGTGTTACACATCCACCATATACATAAAAGAGGCCTTTTCTAATATTTATCTTCACTATGACAGTTGTCATCCCCCTTTCCAGAAAAAGGTCTGCTGTAAAATTCAGATGGTTATGCTTTCATGCCTCATATCTGATGACTTTATATTTAATACAGAATTACATAATTTGATTTGCCTAGTTTTGGACAGTGAATATCCCATTCAGCTGCTTACGGACATGCAGGTTGAAGTGTTGAGACATCGTCAAGATCGTTTTGCTCCAATTTTAAACAGCATTGTTACCTAGGAAGACACTTGTATAGGAACAAATGTTATTGATATAGTGGACACCCCTTCTTTAGTTCTCACCTTTAGTAACACTACACATTATTACATCAAGACGATTAAGAGATGCTGGGACTTAGTTCTCACAGATGAGATGAAAAAAGCTGTGTGGCTCCTACCTAGGATTACTTACTCCAAAGAGAAAAACATTAAGGGTATCTTAGGATCAGGGAAAACAATATTTAGTCACAGCCTCTTGGCAAAGTGTGGCACTTGTAAAATGGGTAGATTTATACATGAAGGCCCCTATGTGGTGATTTCTAATTATGGGAGAACCATTCTGTGCCCAGGAAAAGTGAATTGTAACACTTTCCACATAGTTTATTTGGCCATGTGCAACTCCTGGGATGCATTTTATATGGAAAAAACTATAAGAAGATTGAGAGACAGGATATGAGAGCATATATATCAGAATAACAAAAAGAAAAATACCAGAGCTCTGTACAGGCTTTCTGCCATTTATCCTGATTTTAAATAATTTCTCTTTTTTATTGATGGAATCACTATGACTCCTTTTTGTGGGATGTTGACACATTACTAGAATGCGTTGGTGTCCTTTGATCTTTTTTGGTTGTTTTTATTTTTGTTTCTATTTATTAGGTGTGATTTTCCCTGGCCTTCTCCCTTGTAAGTCATGAATTATTACTGGCACTGTATAATGCAGGATATCCTTCATATATACACACAAACACACACACAGATATATATATATATATATATATATATATATATATATATATATATATATATATATATATATGCATATATAAAAACAGCTGTACAAACTTATCAGTTAACACTGTGGGCTAATACTGGGGTTCAGAGGGCCAAGGGTTCAAATGTCCTTGCACAATTTTTGTTTATTTAATCAACCTGACCTCTCTGCTGTCTAGAGGATTCCCCCATACCTGTTATGTTTCTTTGCAGCTAAGGCAAGAAATGTAAAAGGTTTCTCCCTAGTGTCCAGTGCATCCCTCTCTGCCATGTTGTGTTTAAGCTCCTTTCAGATAATTTATGCAATGTAATCCCTTAGGTCTAAGATTGCCTCTTTATATTTACATCAATGCCAAACCATGCTGCATACAAGTGATTAAAGGATTTCATATTACAGGTTACATGACAGATAATAGAACTGCACTAATACTTGGCCTCTGTTTAGTGTAGTTAAATAGATGCTGTTCATAAAATATTTATAATATATATATATATATATATATATATATATATATATATATATATATATATATATATATATATATATATATATATATATATATATATATATTATGCTAAATTTCATATTTCTCTAAATATATTAACAACCAAGTGGCACAGGCAGTCTCATATGAAAGCCTTCATTTGTGTGAACAAAATGCTTTTGAGGGTAATTCTTTAAGGCGTCCATTTGCTTGGTTCCCTTTTCTGGAATACTGCATTTAGAAGTCACAGGATAACCCCGTTAAACTTCTCTTATTAATTAAATTGCAATATAGAAATGTTACTGGATTTATAACTATAAATCATTGCTTTTGAACTGTTTCATTGGCACCAAACAATTAATCCACAAACAATTAGCACTTCTCACACTCCCTTTATTTAACCTACTCAGTATTGGCACCATTTTCCAACTCATGTACATTAAATTTGCATGACTTGTTTTCTCAGAAAACCAGTGCAACAGCTTTCCTCAACACTTACCCAGTGTACATTCTTTAGATTTGTCTTATTTTTACAGAAGAACGTTTTTTCTCATTACACCATTACTAATGGATATAGATTGTAATACCACAAAGTGTTTCACAACACTTTTTTAAGTACACCACCCTTCTATACCTTGCATACACCAGCAAGACTTTCTTACATTTCTGTGATTTCCAAAATCTTCAAGTCACAGGCAGTTTAAAATCAGAATGATTCACAGTTCATGGGTTTGACTTTTATATTTGAATGCAGGAAAGTACATTTTGTAATTTTAAAATTGCAAAAGATGCATAACCAGATTCAGTTATTTCTTTTGCCCCTATTCGTGAGCTGAAAAAAACACCCCAATACATTTCTTTTCAACAGCTGTGTCACATTTACTATACTGTTCTAACACTTTACCATGTACTTCTCATGGTAGGCAACAGTATAACATTTTCTAACATTTCACTATGCACTGTTTAGTAAACAACCTTTATGCAATTTATTATTACTTTTGGTAAGCAACCATTTGTCATTTTCATATCCCTTTGTTAACACATTCAACGATATGTCTTTCTACTAATGTTTTTTGTGCATTTCTTTTAAACTTGGTTTAAACAGCAATTTCAATTATTTCACTCAATGTTTAATTTATTTTTCTGTCCCTACTTTGATTTTTAGAAAGAGAAGACTATGACTCTACTTAAAATAGTGCACCTTAATAAGCAGCAATTTAAAAACTTAACATTTCATTCATAGTTCTTTGGATTGCTTTATAGTGGACTTATCTCAAAAAGCAAATTCCACAGATTGTAATCACAGTTCTTTCGAATACATCAGTGAGATAGCAGTCAAGTAACACTTCATTCAATAATACATCTTAAGGAGGGTAACTTCCACACCTTGATTTCAACATGCACTGAGCTTCAATTTGTTACAGTCACAGTAACTCAGAAACATTTCATACCTTCTTCTTGTGGTTATTCAAAGCAAAAATGAATTTTTGCCAGAAAAGTAACAGTTCTTCAGAAAGCACACACTCATGTTTCCTATTCCTACAGGTAGCTTGGAGTACATAGTAACAGCTCTCTAAGTAGCGGGAATTAATTAATGAAATGTTAGCATTTCCGGTAGCAATGCAGACCAAAATATAATGCAGTCACATATGGATTTTCATTACACATTATTCATCACAACCAAAGTGGAATCTAGCAAACACCAACATGACTTGAAAGGCAAGAACTGTAGATTATATACAACAGAACAAAGATCAAGATCCAAACACTGTAGAAAGCATTTATTAAAACCTCTAGCACCTCTGCAAGAACATTCAAAGGAGAATATGAATCAGAGCCTCTTGCTTCCATTTAAATAATAGGAACAATTAAATAATCAATAATAAATTAACACATAATTAAATTCAAATAAATTAAATTAAAGCATGCTAATTGCACTCTGCATTAATACCCCTAGGAGTCAGTGTATTATATTTTAATATAAACATTGTTTCATTATACAACAATTTTTTCTTTATATCAGAACCATCTTTATTGATAGGAACATGTTCTAAAACTATACTTAATAGACTTCCTGGGTCTCCATTATGACATTGCTTAAAATGCATAGCAAGAGGGTTTTCCAGCTTAGAATTACTAATGTCCCTGATGTGCTCCTGAATTCGTAGCTTGAAAGCCTTCTTGCTCTCATCAATATAAAAAAATGCTACAGGAGCATTTAATTGCATAAATAACTCCTTCAGTATTACAAGAAAATATAGCCTTAGCCTGAAAATGCACTCTATTAATATATTCAAATGTCCTGCAAATATATTGACATGTAATACACCTGCCACAAAGAAAGGTGCCTAATGAGGTAGGAGTACTATTTATACTATAATCAAACATGGAAAATCCAGTGTGCACTAGTATATCTTTGATACTTCTACCTTTACAATAAGAAAACATATGACTTTTACATAATATATCTGCAATTTCTTTAAATTTAAACAAAAAACCCCAGTGATATTGAATTATTTTCTTCACCTCATCCGATAAAAGGTCGTAGGTAATCACCACAAATATTTTTCTGAGGTTATTACTTAAGTTAATAACAGATCGATGACCTTCCTGTTACCATCTACTACTAGCCAGTTTTGATTTTCCTTTTTTACTTTATCCAGTGAAGCATGAACCATTTTTTACCATAACCTCTTCTAATGAATAATTCCACTGTTTTGTGTTGTATGGAAGCTAGCAAACACCCGAGGATCCATTCTATACTGAAGTGGACTTTATACCCTGATAAGAAAAAAAACTCAAAGTTGCTTAAAAACAGAGGGTTCAAGCTGACCATAATATAGATAATTGTTGACAGTCTCTGTCAGCAGTTCTAAATTTCTTTTGGTTCCTTTGTAGGATACTAATGCTTTTTTCACTTCAAGTCATAGCTTTTCCAGTGACTGGTTACTTGCAACTCCCTTTCTAGGAGGAAGAAATTGGTCCTCTCTCTCTCTCTCTCTCTCTCTCTCTCTCTCTCTCTCAACAAGTCCATATAGTTTTCTTTTACATCAAACACAAGTGATAAAGTCTGTTGACATACTTAATATTCAATATAGTCATCATTACATTTATCTGAGACATTCTGTATACTCTCATTTGGACTTAGTTTTATTTCTGTTGCTAGTTTTGTTTTCAGTATAGTTCTCTTAGCTAGTGTCTAGGGCTCTAATATGTACAGCTCTGATGTTTTCTTTATTGGTCACCTCTATCAGCTTTCAGAGGGTTAGTTAGAATGCCTAACTTTTAATTTCTCCAAATCTTTTGGGTTTCTAACACCATGATGGGAATGGACCCCATTCCTAAGTCAAAGTACAATTAAAGTTCATGAAATTAGTATTGTTTCAATCTTTGATGTCAGCTAGAAGTGCTCTTTGCAGCACCCACAATGTGCCCATTAATGACTCCTGCAGTTCATATGGAGTTACATTTATTGGTTACATATCTAAATATGATTGTCGATTCTTGTTTATAAGACCTGTTGCTCCTACTACTATTGGAACTGTCTGGGTATCTTTCTTCCACATTGCTCTCATTTCTGCTAGCAAATCCTGATATTTTATGACTTTGTGTCCCTCTGTAGGCAAGACACTGTAGTCAATGGCTGTGGCAATTTCAACGATCAATGCTACTTTTATTTTATTTTCATGGGCCACTATATCTGATTTTCTAGCTTCTGTCTTTTGAACTGTTGGTAATGGATGATCCCATGTAATGTAGACTTCATCATTTTCTATGATGCTTTGTGGCTCATGTTTCCAGTGTTTTTCAGCCATTTTAGTACCATAACTCAGTGCAACAGTCTTTCCACATTATTATGCCTTTCAATATATGGTCCTTCTGCCATTAGTATGTCACAGCCAGCAACGGGGTATGCAACTGTTTCCAATTCTGTTTTACCAAACTTACATTTGCCTGGTTCTCCCACATATTCAATGGACTTTGCAAACCAATGTGTACATAGCCCACTGTCTTGGGCTGCCAATATTAACCTTTCATCTCTTGGTTTGAATTTGCATCTCCATAACCATTCCTGCATTTGTTCTGGATCAACATGAGGTTCTTCCAGAAGTGTTCTATACTTCCAACTATATTTATGCATTTCCCACATTTCTGGTCTTCTCATCTCATCCTTCACCTTATATTCTTTCTTTTGTTGTTTGGCACATTCAGTTGCTGCCTGATTTTTATCTACTTCTGGTTTGATTTCCATTCCCGCTGGATGCCGATATGCTTCTGCTTGACTAAGCAGAGAAGTCATCTTAGATTTATTCTCCTCATGCTTCAAAACTTTCATTACATTTAAGTCTTCTGAGGTCAGCAAATATGTGTGGAGTCCCAAGATTGCAGATCTATACGTGTAATTAATTTCAAGGAGGACCATCCCTCCTTTGGAATGGGGAATATATAATCTTGGTATGCACTGATTTTTATAAATCATTTGGTGAGCATAAAGGATCCTTTTTGTTTTCCTATCTAATCTATCCAACATGTTTTGGAGCCAGTCAATCATTCCAAAATTGGAAGTTAGGACAGGAAGAGCAAATTGGTTTATAGCTTAGATTTTGTTCCTAAATGTCAACACTGTTTTCAGGATTAATTTAAGTCTTCTAAAGTATTCCTTACTAAGTTTTATTCACATTTGTTATTGTTTTAGTGTTGATCCTTCTTCAATTCCCAAATATTTATGCATCCCCCCTTGCTCATATGATTTTATATCACATTCTTGTCCCCAACTGATGTTTTTTTGGTGCTGCATTTTTCCTGCTTTACAGGTTGCTTTTGCACATTTATTAAGACCAAATGACATTCTTATATCATCTGAAAATGTTTTGACAACTTGCAGTTGTGCATTCAGTTCTTCATCTGATGAGCTATACAGTTTTAAATCTTCGACAAACAGAAGATGAGAAGACTTTACACTTTGTTGTTTTCTAGGAGCCAAATTATAGCCATGGCCCAACATGTTAAGTAGACAGCTTAATGGGTTTAGTACATGGCAGAATAGCAGTGGTGGCAGAGAGTCACCTTGGAATATCCCCCTTTGAATTTTTATATATGGGATAATAATTTTTTCCTTTACCATGGCTTAATTGCAAAGTGGTCTGCCACTGTTTCATGGTCACTGTAATATAGTCAATCAGTGTAGGGTGTATCTTATACATTTTTAAGCACTCTTTTATCCATACCTTCTGTTTGATGGATCTGCTTTACCTTCAAAAGTTCTGCTACAACAGTATAACTTTTTTGCAGGACCTCATCATGAGAATCAAGGGCTGAACGTTTTAATTTACTGTTTGCTTCATCCCAATATTTTGTGTCACCTTTAGTTTTACTAATTACATTTATGCATTTGATGTGTAACCCAAGAATAGTATCATAGTGTTCATCCACTTCCAACACAATTCTTTATTCCCATAACTTATTAAAGCATTCAAACTTATTGTGTTTTTGTTTCAGCGCCAAGATGCATTAAGTAAACTTAAATTACTATCATGAAATCTCTGATATGTCTTTTCATATAACCCTTTAAGTTATTTCCTAATCAGTGACAACTGTTTACTTTAAAGATTCTTTTGTATAAGCTAAATCACTTAACAGTTGTAAGCAGAAGTTATTTTTCTAAATGTCCTGACTTTCTTAGTCTCATGGAATTGTGTGCTAGCAGCTCCTTCTCAGCTTGCAGATTCTGACAAGCAAGCGATTATGCCCGCCAGGGTGTGTGTTATTGTGTAACTAACGCATGCCCAGTGGTGTTCTGAGACCCAACACTGCAGGGAGAGGGCCGCTACACCCCTGGAAGGGCATTATTTACACAATAACATTATGAAGATCATTATTGCCCTATTTGTCTGATAAATTGTTTTGTATTTGTTTTTTTTTCTTTTCCTCCCCCTGATGTTTCAAACTTGCTGTAGTATATATACTTGTTTTCAAAGATGTATTTTATATCTAAAATATAAGTTATCAAAGTATTTATTGTGCGCGCGCACACACACACACACACACACACACACACACACACACACACACACACACGGAGCACTTGATTAGTGAACACATTCTCAAATACACCATGCAAAACAAAAAAATCATAGAATGTAAGGCATTGCACCCCCCCTCTCCACTTTACAGTCCATGATTCTGCAGCATAGGGTAGTGCGGCTTTAACTAAGGAAAACCAATGAAATTTAAAGTCAGCCAGTAATGCTAAACATTAACTCTTAATGCTGATGGACTGCCTGTTGCAGTTTTGTTCCTTTCCTTCTCTTTTTCATTCACTCTCTCCCTGTCTCTCACATGACCTCATTAAGGATTAAAGTCATTCAATTATACCATAGAGTTTTGGGACTTTTTTGATGTGACTGGTGAACTGCTTGTTGCCATCAGTGTTATCGCTGTCAGCCTCTCTCTGTCATTCTCACTCTCTCCATCTCTTACAAGTCAACCAAGCACACACATGCAGACACATACACAAATCACAAATGCAGGCATAGGCACACTCACACAATTTTCTTCTTTCTTCTTTTTAATTTACTTGACTTTTTATTTTCATTTTATGCTTGAAAAGTGCGATTTAGTGAGCATCAAAAATGGCAGTCATTCATAGCACCTTCTATTTCCAGAATGAGGAACACTGGCCTTCATAACATGGAACAAATGGGCAAAATGTGGAACACATAAAGACGGCTTACTAACAACATCAACTAGGAAGGTCATAAGATGGTTAAAATATGCTGGTTTTACTTATAAAAAAAAGATATTTTAATGAATTAATATAATTTGGTTCTATTTACCATGGATATCAGTTAAAAATTCCTAACACTGAATATGCGACAGGCCCTTTCAATGTGGAACCTCGGAACATAAACCTTTTTAGACCCCAAATGAGGTACAATTGACAGGAATGCCGCCATTTGTTTTTTAATTATCTGAGCTTCATGGCAGCTTAAATTTGCTGCTGTGAAGTTACAGACTTGTTTTCAGTGGGCATTACTTGCACATTAACACCCTGCTGGAGAATGTTCACTTTCCAATCAGGATGACAATGTACAGGTTACCCATTCACTAATGTGCATTACTAACCCCTCCTCACATTGCAGATTCTGACTCTGTCTTAGCAGCTCCTCCTTACCTTGCAGATTCCGACACTGCATTTAGGTGCAGCAATTCATAGCTTCAGTTTAATTTTTTTTCACTCTATAAACAAATGTCAGATTGGATCTGAAACAGACCTTTTTTTGTCTTTCTAGTTACAACACCAGGCAACTTTGTTGCATTTCATGTCATTTGAACAACACAGAGCTGTTTTCACTGATCTCACCTGATTAGGAAGTTGTGAGTCTTTTCGACAATACAACACATTCTTTGTTTTATCTTGCCATTTTCTTTTGCTAGTTTAATTTGGCAAACAACTTTGTAAAACTGTGTCATGTTATTTTTAGTTTAGGAAATTATCAGTTTTGCCAGTGTAGTTGATTCTGTCTGCTTAATAGTGCCCCTGGCTGCCTTAACATTTCTGCGCTTTCAGCTAATATCCTAACTTCATTTAACATAGCTGCAGAATTTAATGAATGTGGATTATTTGCTTTCTCTTATTGTGGTTAGACATTTGTAGTATAACCAGACTTTCTTTGTGGCTACGGTGGTGCAGTGGTTCGCGTTGCGCCTCACAGCAAGAGGTTCACCAGTTCAATCCTTGGCTGGGATGCCTTCTGTGTGGAGTCTGTATGTCCTCCCTTTGGTCACATGGGTTTCCTCTGGGTGATCTGGTTTCCTCCCACATTCCAAACACATGCAGTAGGTGGATTGGACACTCTAAATTGGCCATAGATGAGAGTGTGTGTGAGTGAGTGGCACAAATGAACTACTGTGGCAGGACTAGCCACCAGCAATGTAAACCTTGGCTCAAGATGATTGTCATCGCTGAAGTGACACCCGAACCCCATCTACAAAATGGGAAAAGGGGTTGAGGATGGAGGGATGGAATGGAAGGATTTCTTTCAACAGCTTATTACATTCACTCTGCATAACTTTGATAAACAACCTTGCAGCAATACTACACACTTTTGTGAACAATGTTTTAGCATTTTTAATCATTATATTAGTATATTGGCAGAAAGATGTTCAGTTATAGACATTTTCTACACAATTCTTTGAAACTTTGTTTCAAAAAGATTGTTTTACCTAGTTCACTCACAAAGAATAGCTTTTGTTTCTGGTTCTAATTGGGTGTTGCAAGCAAAATGTTATGATTCTGCTGTGCACAGCATTGCTTAAGAAACAGGAATTAAAACTTGTATTTCATTCTGAGTTCTTTGTAGTGCTTTTCAGAAAACATACCTTGGACAATAACTCAACAACTTCATTTCTTCAGAATTTATCACTGAGCTAGCAGTTACCATTAAGAGTCCAATTTATAGTGCATCTTCTGGGGGGTTGTCCATCACCCCAATTTCAATACAGACCAAAATTCACTTTTGTTAGCTTCACAGTAACACAGATATTTTTATACCTTCTCGTTTTGGTTATCAATAAGATAAATTAAATTTTGCCAGGAGGTAGTAATTTATCAGAAAAAATGCACTCAATTCTCATTTTTCTGTAGGAGTAACATTTTACTCTTTCTACAGGTGTGGAAATGAACGAGGTATTAGTGCTTGCAGGCAGCAAATGGAGGAACAAAAATAATGTAGTCAGTTTTCACCAAACTTTGCACATCATGACAACTAGTGTAGTATCCAGCATCCAATGAAGACTCTCTTCTAGATTAAGATACACTATTAAAGGTAAATTCAAAGTTATTTAACAGTAAAATGATTCAAGTTACTCAGATAATAGTTCATTACTCATCTTCTCTCAGTGATTTAAGCCACTTAGAATATATTTCATCGTTTATGGTGTCTCATAGCAGTTCTGCAGGCTTTTTATCATTAATATCATATTGCTTATATCCCAAATAAACTCTACAGCTTTCTTACAATCCTTGGTCTTGATGTCCAACTCTCCCACAATGCAAATATCTCTTTGCTCTTGATAGGCCTCAGCTTGTATATCTATATATGTCTTACCTTCTTGCACTTGATGGCCATTATTTCTGCCTTCCTGCGGCATGCCTTCACTTTTCATACAAAGGAGGTGTACCTTTTCCACTTGAGGTAGGGCTAACTCTTCCCTCCCTGAATGCAGCTCCATTGACCTCACAGCAGCCAGAGAGCATGACACGTTAGCTCAAAGCTGGTTTGCCAGCTCCTACCTTAAATTGTATATGAGGTCACTGATCCTAGGTTAGTCTTCTAACAAGTATTCCTCCAGTCTGGATGCTTCCTGGCAAAATGTCTGAGAGGCTTAACATATCAATCTGCATAGGTCATGCGCAACTCTCTGTTATGCAGACTTTTCTGTCTGCTTCATCATTTTGGTCAATGCTTTTGTGAGTGATGTTATGTCACATGCTTTAATTTTGCTTTTTTAATAGTATGGTACAATTAATTGATGGATATTCAAAACACAAGGACAGTCCTCAGTGGGCTTCACTCTATCCACATTTTTGTATGTTCATAGGTAAGTGCTCGGCCTTGTTTATCATTTTAAGCCTAGCTAATTTTCCTTTCAAGAGTGAGAATCAAACCCTGTACTTTGTGTCTGTAAGGTAAAAAACATAAACATTATACCAACCCAGAACATAGAGATTCCATTATTATGCTCCAATTCTTTTCAGCATTAAAAATCCTCTTCTGCCTCACCACCCAGATTGTTATAAGATTGTGTCACAACTGACTGCATTTTGTCTAAAACACCACATGGCCAGATGCAGTACTTGTTTTAACCTGTTTTGTACTTTATTTTTTAAAGTACTATCAATTTACTTTACTTGATGTCCCTTTAGATTTTGTGCTGGCTTCTGGCTCCTTTATGCTGTGATTTTTTTACATCACACACAAGTGATGAGAACATTAATTTAGACATTATGATGGGAGTATATTGAATAGTAAGTTTGTCACAGAGAAATTCAGTGCATTGTCACTAGAACTTAGGCCTGTCTCTGAAGCACCACGTATAGCAACTGTATGAGCTATAACCTCAAATGCTAGATTGATCTTCAGTACAGATCTCTTTGTTAGTTTCTAAGAATCTCAGATTCTGAGTGCCTCTGCTATCATTTCAGTTTAAGGAGGTTTGTCCCGTCCCCCCTTAAATGACTACACTACACACAAAAAAGACATTAGACAACCTTTATTAAACTGTATTATACAATGAACTATGTACACAAAACCAACATTAATTAACTTCTTCAGCAATGATGATCTCTGGGCAGCGTCACCACTCACCCTGGACGAACTTTACCTCAAGGCAGCTTACCAACTCACCTTGATACCTTCTCCACTAAGGGCAGTGTACCTACTCACCCACATAAAGAGGCAGCGTACCTACTCACCTCACAACATACCAAAACCATAAACCAATACACCTTCTTTAGAGGGGGAACAGAAGAGGACAATCCTGTCCCTCTTCTCCGCCTCAAGTTGCCCACATTTACTATCCATATATAAAAGAGGAGGGTGGGAGGGCCACCAACTCACACCAAATGTGCCTACTTTCTCTAATCCCAAACCCTTAGTACTGTCAGAAGTCCCACCTACTCCTACCTCACTTCCTTTTACATCTCCTTCTCTCCTTAACCGTTTCACCACCACAAATCCACTATCCTAACCAACTGCAATCCTTACTTTCCTTTCTACCACTATACCCTCCCCACACCCCTTTACTCCCTTACTCGAGGGACCGAGACAACTTAGTTTATCCCAAACTGCATTTGTCCCATCCCCCCTTAAATGACTACACTACACACAAAAAGACATTTGACGACCTTTATTAAACTGTATTATACAATGAACTAGATACACAAAAACTAACATTAATTAACTTCTTCAGCAACAATGATCTCCGCGCAGCGACACCACTCACCCTGGGATGAACTTTACCTCAAGGCAGCGTACCAACTTACCTTGATACCTTCTCCACCGGGGCAGCGTACCTACTCACCCACATAAAGAGGCAGCATACCTACTCACCTCACACCATACCAAAACCATAAACCAATACACTTTCTTTAGAGGGGGAACAGAAGAGGACAATCCTTTCCCTCTTCTCCACCATCAGCCTGATCCCAGGCTGTTCCCCCTCCTAAACCTTAGACACAATCATATACTCTAAAAAAAGTTTCAGATGCAAATTAAAAAGATCCAGATCCACATCATTAAGGTGTACTTCATCCGTTCGATACCAAGACTCCTCTCCATCCCCAAAATCTCTATGGTCAATAGTATGCATCCCCGAAATCCTTAATTGCCTAGCCAACCTTTGATTCACACACCTTCTAACCCTTTCATTCACCTTATGACTATATGCAGCCCTCCATCACAAACGCGGAACCAACTCTGACCCCACAATTTCCATACCCGGGTACAATGCCTGTGATCTCATCAAATCTCACAGCATAATGTCCACCAATTGTTTTTTAGGAACAATGCCCATGTCATTACCCCCTAAATTAATGACTAATATACATGGACAACCCACCTTCAGTTTAGCCCTCTCAAATTCATGTAACAACCCATCCCACCTAAGCCCCCTAACACCATGCCAAGACACTGACCACCCTAAATGTGCTAAACCCAAATTTACCCCGTCATCCCTAACTAAAGCATGCTTCTCTGCCCAGTGGATGAACGAATGCCCCAAGATGATAATGTGCTTCCCTAAAAGAAAAGAAGAAATATTAATAATCAGACCACAACTTATCTAAAATAAGACAAACATGCATTTGAAGACCACCTCCCCACTCTTTTAATCAATTCAATAGAACTACCCTCTCTAGCTAGATCTGAAGCCCTACCTATCCTGAACAAATGAGCTACAAACCTCTCTGCTGGAAATCCCATACAATGTAAAACCTTCCTCACCAAAAGTATGAATCTACTACTCAACACCACCTTCCCATCCACTGAACAAAAAATTAACTGATCCCTGCTCCCCTTTCGCCTCCTCACAAATTCTTTTGCCCACATTACTGGACAAATGCAATGATTCCTGTCCGATTTAAGCACCACCATACATCCCCTACCCTACTGATCTTTCTTACTCCTCCTTAATGCAATAGTAACCTTGCCCTCCCCTATAATGACATCCTTCCAACATAATGAGCCTAACAACTCTGAAATATGAAAAGTGCCAAAATATAACCATGTACATAACATACCCCACATAAAATAATCCATTGACCCCTTTTGCAACAAACCTAACCCTTTCAACAAAACGTGGCCATGTAATATCCTTACGTTCCACCACCATTCGACCCCAACCCCTTAACATATGCCCTAATGTCCAAAACCTAGTGAAATCCTGCAACCTTGCTACCTTAACGAAAATACTAATTGTAGCTAAATCCACCTTAACCATCTACAAAGCCCTGCCTAATCCCCAAGCACGAGCTACATATCGCTGTAGTAATTCTTCTGACCATGCCCCTTCCTCCTCTTGCAGCTGCAAAATAAACTGATTAAAATCAAAAAGAGCCCTACCATACACCTTCCTTGTAGAAGGAGCCCAGGAATGCTGTACCAACTGCCTGGCTACATCGATCCAAGATTCCACACCTCCTCTGGCAGGATTTCTGGCACCTCCTCCACCCATGGAACCAACCCTCGAAACCTGTGAAACTGAAATCAGGACAAGCTATCAGCATCCTTACACCAGGCACATGCACACCTGTAAAAGAAAAATTTATTAGAAGGCTCTGCAAAATCAATTTACGTAATACCAACAATAACAAGCCCGACTTAGCTGTCTTCTTTTGCAATACCCTCACTACAGCCATATTGTCTGAGTGAAAAACTACTCGTTTGCCCCTCAATTGCTCCTTCCACACTACCGAAGCTGCCCATATAGGCATCAATTCCAGAAAGGCCATGCCCCGCTTCCATGCCTCCTCCCAATCCCGACACAATTCAGCCGCAAACCACCGACCCCTAAAATAGGTCCCCATGCCAGCACCCCCAGCTGCGTCCTTAAACAACTGAAGTTCCTGCTGCCCCACCCAGTCTGACCGCCAAAAAGGTATCCCATTAAATTGTTGCAAAAACCGGTTCCACAACCCCAAGTCCTCCCACACCAGTTGGGTTACCCTAACCCAATGGTGTTTGCTCTTACCCCCTTTCAGCAAGTACACCAGTGACCTACAAATAGCTCACCCTGGGTGTACCGCTTGACAGGCAAAATTCAAAAGCCCCAGCAACTCCATAACTGAACGAATCCGAATCTTATCCTTACTCAACACCTAACATATCACTGACCTAAGCCCCTCTATTTTATTCTCTGGTAAACAAAACAATCCCCGCTCCACATCAACTGTTAATCCAAGAAATTCGAATGCCCTTGCCGGACCTTCCATCTTATGCTGAGCCAATGGTACCCCTAACTCCTCACACATAACTGTAAACTCCCACAAAACCTCCTGCGCTCCTACCTTTCCTTCGCCCACCAACAGAAAATCACCTAGATAATGCAGTGTCTTTTGAGTCCCCACTTTCTGCTGCCAAATCCAATGCAATACTGTACTGAACTTCTCAAAAGTAGCACATGACACTGAACAACCCATGGGCATAGCTTTATCAAAGTAGTACTTATCTCCTACCCACATCCCCAATAGTGGCCAATCCTCCCTCCTAATAGGCAACAATCGAAAAGCCGACTCAATGTCGACCTTAATCAACCATGGCTCCGTAAATTCCCTAATCACTTTTACTGCATCATCTAAGGAAGCGTAATGCACCCTAACCTCCTCTTCTGCAATAAAATCATTTACTGAATTCCCTTCCGGATAAGACAAGTGATGCATCACTCTGAATTCCCCTTCTCGCTTCTTCAGCACCAACCTCAAAGGTGACACCCTGTAAGTACTAAAAGGCAGACTATCAAAAGGACCCAATAACCACCCCGCCCTACTTACTTTCTCCAATAAAGCCTCCAAGATGTCCTCTTTACCTTGAATAGATCATAAATTCTTGCAACCCCCCCCACCCCTTCCCACTGTGGATGTAATAGGAAACCCCTTTGAAAACCCTGTATTATTTCCTCTTTGATGACCAAGCCAGGAAACCGATGAAGCTTATCCCGGAGAACCTCCACCTTAATAGGGAATGGTGCCCCTCCCTCTATAGACTGTAAAGAACCTGAGTCCAAATCCCCAGGACCCACGAAAATTACCCCTCCCCCGGGCTGGCTGAAAGCCTTGCCCACCAAAACCACCTTCATGACCCATTACATTGAAGTTCCAGGACAAATCCTGTCGGCCACAGCTAGTGGCCAAATGACCCCCTCCACATCTTGAACAAACATGGGCAAATTTGCACCCCACCCATGAACAGGAGCCACTATTAAATGACCAACACACACCCGCTGTTTCCAGTCCACTCAACATTCTGTTAAAGCCCCCGTAACTATCCATCATCATAGCCAACCATAGATCTGGGTAACGCACCTCCCAATGAAGTGACTGGTCCACAGCCTTCCATTTGCAGAAACGCTGATCTTACCAGAGCCACGCATTACCCGGCCTTAACCGCTGTGCCTCACGAATGGTAAGGAAATAGCCTAGCAGTGGCAGAGCCAAGGACCCCGTCCTTCTCCAGCTGCACTGCCATAAAATAAATAAAGCCAACCACCCATTTATCCCACATCCTAGGGCGAAGCTTACCTACCCTCTGCCTTCCCAATGCTGCTAAGGCTGCCAACAATTCGTTACTGTTAGGGGACTCTGCTTCCACTAGCCATTGGACCCCTTCCACATCAATCAGCTCAAACAAATCCACCTACTCCCCTTTTCCAAATTTTTTCCTTAACCAGACCCGAAATGTGCAGAGTCAGAATAACTGCTCCTGTCCCCTGCCCCAAAGACTGGGTAGCTAACCAATCCCAGGCCGCAGCCCAAAATCAGAGAGTACC
This sequence comes from Protopterus annectens, assembly GCF_019279795.1. Classification (NCBI taxonomy): domain Eukaryota; kingdom Metazoa; phylum Chordata; order Ceratodontiformes; family Protopteridae; genus Protopterus; species Protopterus annectens. The sequence goes on along the minus strand of NC_056733.1, from coordinate 1,896,471,732 downwards.
TCTGAGCCCAAGCTCAAACTGTCCCCGGAACCCCACCCCCCCGTCGCATCTCTAACCGGGTACCTGGCACCCTGTGCTAGTTGTCTCTACACCTCCTCTATCGCTTGCACATCACCCCCTGAGATCCCCAACTGCCAAGTCGTCATCCCTCCACACCCCACCATTCTCAACCACTAGCTCCCCCAACAATGCTGCTGTAATAAAACCATTACCTGCACCTTTGTCTTGGGATGTGCTGGGAACCGGTGTCTCCACTGCTATCCTCTGCTATGATGCCTGCTGCTTTTTCCCCTCGGCTGGGATTCTCACCACTGTGCGTCGCCTCTTCCGATCTGGGGTCTGCTCAGGTTCCTGTACCACCTCCGATGTTGCCACCTCCTGGAACAGCTCCTCCGCCTGGGCCACAATTGCTTGCCACCTCTGCCTCAGCTCTGGTAATTTGGCCATCTGTAAAAGAGAAACAAAATATTAGCACTATTCTATAAGCCCGACTGCCCTACTCCCCCCAAACCCCTGGTATTGCCTTGCCCCACACCTTAACTTATCCCTGCCTGCCCACTGTCACCTTTCACCCATCCTGTCAGCCACACCTCCTACCATTAGTATCCCATCCTACCCTAGCATATCCCCTATCAATATCCCTCCCCTATGTATCTATGAGGAAAAAAAAAATTAATTACTTAAGTCCCTCTAACTATCTCCCTATCAATCAGCCAACCAATCCCCTCATCATTCACACAAACAAGGATAAACACACTTACCTTTCCTCCCAGCATGATCCTCTATCTAAGTAACGGTTATTCCACGCAGTGTGCATGTGCAAGCTGGTGCTAGGACCTAATGGCCGAAAGACCGGCAACAGCAACCCACTATACCACCAGGGAGGACCACCAACAGCCACTATATCACTGACGAAGAAGACAACGGACCCCCAAACTCAAGCTGCAAACACCAGGGAAGCGACATGGACACATCGGCCCACGAACCCACCAGGGATAAGATACTCTGGACAACCGCAACGCCATTCTGAAGGGGAACCAGAGAGGCAAATGGACACTCATGAACCACCCAGGGAACACGAACCGCAAACACCACCACTACCACCAATGAAAATGGAGCAGGGAGCACACTGGACCCACGAACCCACCAGGGATAAGATACTCAAACACTGAGGGACACCTGGACGACTACAACGCCATCCTGAAGGGGAACCAGAGAGCAGACGGACACCCACAAACCCCCCAGGGAGCATGAACCACAAGCACTGCCACTACCACCAGCAAAATGGAGCCGGGAAGATGCTGGACAACCGAGGAGCTGATCCGCCGCTATACCCCAATGCTACCACCAACCATGACCACCAGGAGAACATCTACCCCAGGAACGAACACAACCGGCCCACGAACCCAGCAGGGAGCATGAGGGGATAATCTACTGCTACCCCCAACCTAACTGGGACCGGATTACACCGATGGACCCCCCCCCCTTTGCCTACCACGATCACCAGGAGAATGTCTTACTGTTTTTTTGTTTTTTTTTAACTGTACGCCGACCGCATGGCACTGACAGCCTGCTAACCGATGGAGCTAAGGACAGGCCCAGCCTCCCCCCATGGATGTCCCTCGACAGCATGGCCCCACCGAAACAAGGCACAATGAATCCCCAGGAGACCGGCGGATGACAGGGAGCAAGGAAAACTTCAACCACCCAGGTAAGTCTAGCACTATTTCCATCCACTTTATTATCTATAGCTACAGTATTCTATTTTTTTTTTTTGTTATCCACCCCCCAACCGTTCACCCACACACACACACACACACACACACACACACCCACCATCCAAGGCCTACCTTCATCCACATAACCTACAGGTCATCTGGACGTAAGCTAGTTATCACTCCACCAACTCACGCCATATGTGCCTACTTCCTCTAATCTCAAACCCTTAGCACTGTCAGAAGTCCCACCTACTCCTACCTCACTTCCTTTTACATCTCCCTCTCTCCTTAATCCTTTCACCACCACAAACCCACTATCCTAAACAAATGCCATCCTTACCTTCCTTTCTACCACTATACCCTCCCCACACCCCTTTACTCCCTTACTCAAGGGACCGGGACAACTCAGTGCGTCCCAAACTGCATTTGGATAAATGCCTTCCTTCTTTTTCAGAAAGTTTTCCTTTCACAGGTCTGCTACAGCAGTATGATTTTGTGTTTCAGCTTATCATGAAAAGTAAGGTTTGAGAAACACTGTATTAATTTCTGGGTTGCTTCTTCCAAAACTTTCATTGCCAATTATTTTCAGTTGGCAAATTTTTGCTTTTAGTGGTTAGCTTCCAAATAAAACAATATGCTCCTCATCTGTTTTCATTTCTTCCTGCAACATATCAAGGATTAAATTATGGTTGTGTCTTGTTTCAGCTGAATACATTAAGTGCCCTTGTCACATTTGTATCTCTGTATTTCTTTGCATATAAAATTTTTATTCCTTTATGATCAATGCTAAGAGTTTACTTTCATTTATACTTTGATTTATTTTGTTGCATAAGCTATATAAACTTCATTGTTGAGTACAAGTTTGTGTACACACTTGAGCTTGTTCTCAGTCTCTAAGAGATGGGGCATTATTAATTCCTTCACAGCATATATCATTTGATACCTTAACATGCCCAGCTATAATATTTTTTTTTAACTCCTGCCATTTTTCAATACTTTGTAAATATACAGTGTCAATTTGGGTGTTTTAACTATTTCTTTTGCCTTCACATTTCCATCTCCAGATCCCTTTGATTTTTTTTTTTTTTTTTTGCTTTTTCCTTTTGGTTTGTAATAGCATAGGCTAAGCTCTTTCTGGTTTAGGTTTGTGTTTCACTGTAGCCACTTGTATAGAAAATTTTAGGTATGTTGGACAAGTCGACAATTAATGTGTTTTATTTTGCCAGTTTAGTTTTTTGAACAAGGGCAGTCAACAACTCTATATAATTCTCATTTTATGTTCACTTTTAGAAACCACTTTTTTTATCTAAGCATTTCTACACTTTCAGTAGCTATGTCCTTGGGTCATCCAACATACCTATACAATGTTGAGAGTGTCTCCTAGTTTCTTTTGTTATTGGCTAGCTTTTTATTGCATAACCAGATTTCCAGCAGTGGCCTGTATTGCCTCTTCCATCCATTTTTCATCATCATCATCGTCATCATCATCCTTAAAACCCTAGTTCCATTCTTCAGCATCATTTATGCCACTTGCTCTCTTAGAACCATTAGAGGTGGAATCAACACTTTTCAAATAAGGTTCACTTTGTATAGTCACAACGAAGGCCTGCAAAACATCCATTTACTCCTGGATATCTGACATATTCTGATGCAAAGTATTCCCATTCTGCTGCAACCTAGTGCTGTTTGTGGCTATATTTAGTCAGACAATGTCACTCTTTTGTGAACTCATGTTACTCTATCGCATCAAAGGATAAAATCTGCCATCTTCCATTATAGCAGAAAATATACTGTTTTGTGTATTACCCCTTCTATCAATTCTAAACACAAATAACCAAAAATCAGTTTTTGGGGGGTTTGCATGCAATTCTCTTTTAGACAGCAATGCACAATCATTTCCTTGTCAGAAGGTTTAACACATAACACAACCTTTACTTTGACAAATTCCACCAACTTTAGAAAAGTACTATTGACATACACAAAGCATTTTTGTGAGTCTGTAGTACAGCACCAAAAATATGTCACATGAAAATACCCATTTACTGCCATGAATATTATTTTTTGCAAATCTCTACATTGGCACAGGGTGAATTTTCCATTAGGTGTACAAGTTCCTAAGTATTAACTGTTCAGTATTCAGAAAAACGTATGTTTTTTTAGTATGTGCATCCTATACACTGTCATGGGTGTCTTGCTACTGTTCATAAAACACTTAGACTCTGTGCTGTATAAAGTTACATAATTTGTCGCGGTTAGTAGCTAGTAAAGCTTAGTCCTGTATAAAATTCTAATATTTATCAGTGTTTTGTACAAATGGATAACCTCTTTTCTTTTGATTTTCCTTCTCAACAAACAGGTTTTATACAGAAAGGGTTTACAACAGGAATGCAATTCTTTTCAAGAAGCATTAGTCAACCATGATTGTCCACTGCTATGAAAATAGGACAATTCAAAAAATACAAGAACTGACCGGTTCACGTGAACAGTGCAATTCTATTTCCTTCACTGTTGTAACTCATCATACTATGAATTGTTTCATTATTAAGATTCCACTCAGTACACTGTAAAGCCATTAGTTATGTATTCAGCTGCAAGTTTGTCACTGAAGAGGCTTCCACTTGCTAGGTTTCACTTTATTCAAATGACAGTTCATTTAGGTGCTGTGGTGAAATAAAATAAATAACCTTCCACTGGGACAAGTTCTTGTTCTTAATTGCATTACACTCAAAAGGAGAAGCTAAAGCTATTAGACTTGTAATTTGCTTGCATTTCTCTTGTGATTTGACACATGGAAGTATTAGTTGTTGCTTTAGGTAGTTGTTTCTTTCTTTTGTGCATACTCACACTAAAGTTGTTATTAGCATATCATTACAACTGTAATTACAAAACTAATTGCTCTTGTAGCATTATGTTGCAAAACAAAAGAGACTACACAGAATTCAGAAACTTTCACTTAAAATGGACAAAACAGATAACAAACTGGACAATTTTAAAGAAAAATACTCTAAACAAATACAAGAGTCTCTTAATCAACAGAAAACTCAAATAACAGAAATAGACGTTGCTTTAAATGACATGGAAGGGAGATTAACAGAGGAAGAAAATAACCCTGAATTCTTACTGAAACAAAACACCTTACTTTTGAGCAAAATAGATGATCTAGAAGACAGATCTTGGAGAAATAACATCAGTATCTTTGGTTTGCCTGACAAAATAGAAGGTGGAGGTATGACAAACTTCTTCTGGCTTCCTATAATTCTTGATTTTCCAGAGGCAATGTCATATGGAATTGAAAGAGGTCATAGATCTTTGGTTACACCACCTTCATCTAAGAATAATCCAACTCAGAAATCTACTATTGCAAGATTATTTTCTTCACAAGATAAAGAACTAATTCTGAAAACAGCTCAGACAAAATTTTCTATCAAAATTGAGGATAAAAAAGATTTGACAATGATCACTCAACTGCAGTGATGACCAAAAGAAAAAGCCTTTAAAGAACTAAACAAGAGACAGATCAAGGTATACCTGCCATTCCCAGCCAGACTTAAATATTTCTTTCAGATGACATTAAAATCTTTGATGAACTAGATGATGCTAAGTCATTTCTAAAGACTAATAATATAATAGAACAAACAGAAGATATGGGATGGAAAAACAACTCTTTGAAAAGACAAGCAGAAATAAACAATTGGAAGACTAATGAAAGAAAGAAAGAAGAAATTGAAAAAAAAATAACTCTTAAATATTAATAGTACTCTAGCTTATATTCAGTTTAGTATTAATTACAAATGATCCTTTCTTAACATACTTACAATCTGGAAGGAAAGTTGGATGAATACTTAAATAAAGTAATTACTTTTAACCTAATCTAATTTAAAATCAATAATTAACACACACACACACACACACACACACACACACACACACACACACACACACACACACACACACACACACACACACGTATAGATAGATATGTGTGTGTGTGTGTGTGTGTGTGTGTGTGTGTGTGTGTGTGTGTGTGTGTGTGTGTGTGTGTGTGTGTGTGAGTGTGTGTGTGGTGTGTGTGTGTGTGTGTGTGTGTGTATGTATATGCATATTTATATATATATATATATATATATATATATATATATATATATATATATATATATATATAGGTCCCCTTCAGATCGTTGAACTTTTAAAAGATCGACTTTCATATGGCCGAGATCATATGATCGAACTTTTAAAAGTTTGAATGGTCTGAATGGAGATCTCCATGCAGTGTGGAATGGGAAGATTTCCCTTTTCCGCAATGTAGTGCAATCTCAGAGTTGTCATATTTAAATAGAGGGGTTTGGGGGGCTTGCTCCCCTGCTAGTAACGTGTAGTTTTTTATTTATTTATTTTTTTACATTTTTAAACTTTTAAATGTTTGATCATATGGTCTCGGCCATGTGGAATTTGAACATTTGAAAGTTTGCTCATGTAAAGTAGACCCATATATATATATATATATATATATATATATATATATATATATATAAGTTAAAAAAGGTACTTAGAATTCTTAATTCATAAAACTATGATAAATTTAGAGAAGATTAAATTAACTATTGTATAACCCAAAATCCATGCATAAATTAGCATCCAGAACAAAAATGTTTACTAAGTCTAATCATATAAAAAATGTATTCCTCTGAAAGTAAGAAAAAGGTAACTAATATAGATGAATTTTTAAAAATATTTAGAAACCCCTTTAATAAAGTTAATCAAGATAATCCAACAATAGATTCTCAAGAAATAATTAAAACTCTTTATTAAAAGTTACACTAAAAATAGGTAGACTAAAGACCAAAAAATAAATAAATAAATAATAGACAAACCCTTATTATTGTCTGAACTTAAAATTCAGATCAATAAACTAAAACATAACAAAGTACCTGGTAATGATAGCATGATGTGTTTTAAGTGTATTTTTTTACTGTTTTCGCCTAATCTTTTCAAAAAAAAAAACAAAGTTTCCCTCCTTTCTAAGCTATTATAGTCCAGTTTTCAGGCTAGTGCTGAATTCAGGGCTATGTTACACGTTTCTGAGTTGCCCATACCTTACTTGGCTAGAAGGAAGTTTCTCTGTTCACCTGTGAGACAGGGGAGCTTTAAGTAGACTATCTGTGCATGGAGGAGTGGTTCCAGCCCAGAAGTTAGTAGTTTATTGGCCATTTTGGGCTAATTTCTATCTCTTTTATTTCCCTGCTATAAAAAACACATTTGGGCAGTTTTGGCGCCGGGCTGCTCTGGTTAGCTAGGGTTAAATTATTCCTGGCTCCACTAAGTCTCCTCTTCAGTTTTTCCCTTGAAACTAGTCTAACTCTCAACCTAATCACTCAAAAAGCATTCTACAGTCCAGTACTTGCTCAAACCTAATTGCAAGCACTAATATACCCTGACACTTGATTGCCCAGCAGGGCAAGGCTCTTTATTCACCCCTCACCAACCAAGCAACTAAGCAGGTCACCCTACTATTCAGGCATGACCAAAGGGCAATTTCAGGTGTACTCTCCAGTCCAGCTGGTGAATCTGGGTATCTTGAGGCAATGTTACAACTGCCTCATATACACAGACAACCCTCTCCTCCTATCATAAAACACTAACACATGAGAGATGCAATTATACAGCCAAACTGGAGGCTAAGCTCTCTCCACCCAAGACTGGAACAGACAGTCAAGAGGTGAAAGTTAACACTTGCACCACACCTCCAGCCACACATAGACCTACTAAACCAGCACTGGCAAAAATTACACATAAATACACAAAAATACACAAAATCATACTCAGAGGCTTTAAATAAAAACCTGCAAAAGCATCAGAGACCTCCAAAGCAGACACCCAAACAACCTGCACCTCCCGTCACAAACCAGACAACACATAAAACAGAAAATCAGTGTGCTGCACAATCACAGCCCTTAAGGCAAAATAACATACCTAACACATTAGTAATAGGTGACTCTATAGTCAGGCACACTGACGTCCCACTCACTCAGCTGGACAAGGAGAAGGTTACTGTTAGCTGCCTGTTGGGAGCCAGAATCTGCCACATAACACAAACACTCAGGTCACTCCAGAACAAGTACACATATGACTCTGTCATTGTTCATGTTGGTATGAATGATCTGAAACATACCTCCCTGGACTACATGAAAAGAGACATGGAAGAGCTCTCTGATCATGCAGCCCAGGCGGGTATGACCCAGACCCTGAGTAGCATCTTGCCCTCACCAAGAATGATACCTCAGTATAAAGAAAAAATGATCAATTTCAACAATTGGCTGAGCTTCTGGTGTTATTCAAAGGGGATCCAGTGTCTGTCAGCCTGGGACGATATGCTCGACAAGCCATGTTGCTTCACAAGAGATGGCTTGCACCTGTCACCCCCAGGCTTTTGAATACTGGCCAAGGCTCTTGCTGCCCCCATAGCACCTTTTTTAGGCAAGGCTCAAAAGTCAAACCCACCTCCATAAACAGCACAATTAACAAAAAACTGAGGGTTATGCTACTCAACGCCAGGAGTTTAATTCTCAAAATGCACGCGCTTGAAGCACTCCTCAGTATGGAGAACCCTGACATTTGTGCAGTAACTGAAACCTGGTTCAAGGCTCCACAGAGCACACCAGCACTACCAGGCTACAACTCATACCACACATTTCAGCCACAGAACATGGACCGAAACACAAAAGGAGGGGGTGTATCCATATTTGTCAAGGATACCTACACCTCCTGGTTAGTGGTGTAGCATGATACCTCTGAGATCATCCATGTGCAACTAACATTGGGCAAATCTGCAATTCAAATTGTGGCCTGCTACAGATCACCCTCCATGACCCAGGACCACCACTCTGCCTTTCTGGAGACACTGGAAAACATGAAGGTCCTACTGAACACCCTGATATTGGGCGATTTCAATTACCCTACCATTAACTGGGAAAAATACTCGAGTACAAACTCCCAGGCCCAGCGCTTCCTGGAATTCATCAGTTCAAATGCCCTGGATCAGCTGGTAAACTCCCCTACCAGAGGTGAAAACATATTGGACCTGGTCATCACTAACATGGGCGACAGGTGTTCCACATTGGAGGTCAACCAGTCACTGGTTAGATCAGACCATAAACTAATCACTCTGGATGTCCACACCCCACCACCACCCCCAACTAAGGAAACCACAGTAAAAAACTTTTCTAAAGCAAACTTCGTCTTACTTAAGACAGAGGCAGTAAGTTTTACAGCCCCCATGTTAAAGGATAATGCTGTCCAAGATGCAGAAACATTTACAAGTGCACTCTATGAGCACCTACAAGGATGCATGGATCATGCCATCCCTAGCAAAACCAAAACTCACTCCTCTAAGAGAAGGAAACCAGTCTGGTGGACCCCTGCCATAAACAGGCTATACAACAGAAGGAGGAAACCAGTTCAGAAAAAAAAGGAAATCCCAAGAAGGAATGACATCTGTGATCAGTATCAGTAAGAAACTAAGGTCCCTCATAAAATCATCCAAGGCTAACTTAGAAAAATGAATAGACAAGGATTCAAAAGATAACCACAAAGCCTTCTTTAGCTATGTTAAGAATCTAAGTGGCAACTCACAGATATGCACTGAGCTAGTGCAAATTAGCACAAAATATACTGAACCTACTAATATTGCCAACATCCTGGCAGATAGATTCAGTGCAAACTTCACCCTCCTCTCACCCCCAAAAGGGCCCACAACAATACCGGAAAGGTGTAGTGTCCTGGAAATCAAAGACCCACAGGTGAAAACAGCCCTTTCAAAAGCCAAAAACACAGCGTCAATGGTGCCAGATGGTGTACCAGGCTGCATCTTGCATGAACTACAGAACAACCCCCCCCACCTAAACATGCTGTTCAACCTCAGTCTCTCCACAGGCTATATGCCCATAGAATGGTGCACAGCAATGGTTATTCATTCAACAAAGGAGGGGCCATAACTGACCCTGGTAACAATTGCCCCATAATTCTGACTAGCCTGGTCTGCAAGGCTATGGAGTGCATCATCATGGAACTCATTAACAAAGACATTGGGAACCTCCAAACACTTGACCCGACAAAGTTCAGCTTTGTTAAGGGCAGATCATGCCTACTAAACCTAGTTAACTTCTTTGAGACAGTCACCAAGGCCATATATGAGGGAAAGGTGGTTCACACAGCCTACCTTGACCTCGCCAAGGCTTTTGACACCATTCCCCACTTGGGTATTACAGAAAAACTTACCAGTCTGAACATAAACCCCTACATCATGAGATGGGTTTCCAATTGGCTTACAGACAGAACTCACACGGTAAGAATAGTGGGCTCCAGATCCGACTCTAAACCAGTCACAAGTGGTGTCCCGGAAGGCTCGGTCCTGGGACCTCTACTGTTCGGCATATACTTCTCAGAAGTACAGGCAAACATAGGAGAACTATGGCTAACCAAGTTCACTGATAACTGCAAACTGGGAGCCATAATTGACTCTCCGGCTGACACTGACATCCTCCAAAGGGGCCTTACTGAGACGGACACCTGGTGTCAAAGTCATGGCCTCAAGCTAAATGCCAAAAAATGCATAGTCATCCCATTTGGGAAAAACAAAACACCCATGAATTACCACATAGGTGGCAGCCCCCTTAATACAGAAGAGGTAATAAGAGATCTGGGGACCCAAGTAGATAGTATTCTCTCCTTTGACAATCATATTGCCAAAGCAGTAAGGAAATCCTTCTATGTGGCCCATCTAATTACTAAAGGGTTCACATCTAGAAATAAAGAGGTTATAGTGCCCCTCTACCCGTCACTCATCAGAACCATCATAGAGTACAATGCCCTATTTAGGATGTACCTCACAAGACACTTCCAACAGCTGGAAAGACCACAAAAGTACCTCACCAAGAAGATTACTGGCCTCAAACATATCTCCTATGCAGTGCAACTGAAAAAACTCCAGCTGTACTCAGTGGCATATCACTTGCTCAGAGGTGATCTCTGCCTGACTTTCAAAGCCATGTCCAACTCAGAATTGATGGACATGCTCCACCTAAAGAAATCTAAGTCACTGCGAGCCACGCGCTCTAGTGAGCTAAACCTCACCACAACAATAAATCGAACATGCTGGAGGGATAGATTCCTGTCACAGAGACTCCCCATGCTTTGAAACAAAATTCCTAACTACATTAGGAAGAGCCCCTCACTGACACTCTTCAAAAGAAATTTTGACAAGTGGATGGGTAACAGAAAATACACCCCTGGGATCACTTCATTGGCTCTGCTAGACAGAAGCTCAGTTAATTAATCAATGGGGCGGCAAAAGCCGACAGACTCTGGCTAGGCTTATAAATGCCCTTGGGCAGACAGCCTAGTACCTACCTATGAACCTATTACCTTTTGAAGCTTTACATATTTTACATATGGTCTTCCTAATTTAACAAACGTCCCTTCATCCTGGAAATACATACTTATTTCTCCAGTTGTGAAGACTGATAAAAACCCAGTAAAGTGTTCCTCATATAGACCAATTCTGCTTTTAATATTGATTATAAAATATTTATAACTACACATGCTAGTACATTACAACACTGTTTACCATACCTGATTAATAATGATCAAATTGGATTTATAATAAATAGGAATATTTATGACAACTTCAAAATAATAAGCATTATAGATTTTGCAGATAAAAAAGTTTGCATTGTTAAGGTTATTCATAAATAATGCTTTTGACACAGTAAATTGGAAATATTTATTACTGGTTTTACAGGAGTATAATTTCTCAACTTCTTTTTCACAACTAGTTTATTTACTTTATGAGGATTTTTTGGCTTACCTAAAAATTGCTTCTTATATATCACAGTCAATCCCATTTACTAAAGGGGCTAAACAGGGTTGTCCACTTTCACCACTATTATTTACCTTAATCATGGAAACATTTGCAAACTATATAAGATTGAGAATAGATGTTAAGTGTATACAGATAAATAATAAATTCAATTCTAAAATATTATTATTTGCTGATGATATTTTTCTGACTTTAAATGACAACAAAAATTCTCTTAAGGCTGTATTTAATGCAATAGAAACATCTTAGAAAAAAGCTTGACTTACTTTTAATGAAAACAAAACAAAGATGTTACTTATAAATGCAAATATGAATGATATGGAAGAAAAATATTCTAAATATGTAGAAGAGATAAAAAAATTAGATATCTTGGAATAATCTTAAAAGGAAACATGAGAAATACACTAGAAAAGAATTATAAAAAAAAATTAGCTACTATTACTGATCTTATTGCTAACTGGAATATGTTTTGTTGTACCACGGAAGAAAGCCTTTCTTTAATAAAACTATTATTTTACCAAAGGTTTTATATATAATACAATCCCTTTCACTGCCCCACCAAAAAGTATTAAAGAATTTAATTCTATAATTCTTAAATTTCTTCAGTATCCTAACAAATCAAGATTAGGATTAAAACATCATGTAAGAGACTGGCCCCTTGGTGAATTGGTGTGCCAGAAATAGAATTATATTCATTACCATCAATTATAAAAACAATCTGCTTATGGTTAAATAAGAATTATAATGCTAAATTGAAGGATATACAAGAAAACATATGGATAGAACCAAAATAGATAACTTGCACACAACAAAATATGATAAATAATAAATGTTTATTGATGTTAAAACATTATATAGTAGAAAATAAAAACATAATGATTATATTATATCATCTTATATTTCTTTGATGCTAATGACTTTTTAACATTTTATTTACAAAAATCCAGGATATAAGCCTTGTTTTTTTCTGCATGGCATATACACAAAATAATATATGCACTTTTAATTTAGATAATACGAAAACATTAAGGAGAATAATCTGATATATTGGTATCAACTGATGAATGGAGAAAAATTACAAATTATAGACTATATAGCTACTAACTTTAATCTAAGCAAAGATATGTGGTTAAATATATAAAATTGCAGATATTCTGTGTGAAAATAAGATTAATTTAATGCAAACATCAATAAAAAATACTGTGCCAAAATTCATTAATTTGTTAATAATTTTAACATATGAGAAAATAATTGAAAATAACTTTTATCTAGAATATATAAAGTTATCAAAAATACAGCAGAATATCTTAATGAAAGCTATTGGGATTATTTCAAAACTATAAATAATTATTATCCAAGCAAAGTGGATAAAAATGCATATTGACATCTTCAAAACAAACTACATCTTCAGTAAAGCAGAGATTGTTTACATGGAAATTTATGCATAAAATCTTCATAATTCCAGATAGAATAAATGTATAAGAAAAAGTGGTTTGTTGGAGGTGTAAGACAAATGAAAAAGCAGACTGGCAACATATGTTTTTTGATTGTAAAATTATTATGCCATTCTGGGAAAACATTAATGCTTTTTACAGGCTTTATTTATTGATAAATTCGTCACCAATACCTGACTGTGTAAAGAAACTAAACTATCCACTACTATGGAGTATACTATCAACCTCAAGGAAAATAATTACCAAGACCTGGAAGAATGAACAAACTCCAATGATGAAAGAATTCATAAATATTGTAACCAACATTTGTCACCATGAACATTTAACAATCAAGATGAGAACAACCAGAATTACCACTTCTTATAATATTTGGATGAAATTTAAAGAACTGCTGAAAAAACAGCTGCAAACATGTTAATAACAGGAACTGTTTTACATTGATTTTAAGAATACTTAGAATTTGAGAGTTTTAGATATTTTGTAGACTCCTTTGTAAATAGTTTTTTTTTTTAGTTATGGTTTACTTTGCTTGTTTAAATGTTTTATATATATATATATATATATATATATATATATATATATATATATATAGATAGATAGATATTAATTGTGAACATTTATTTGTTCCTTATTTATTTAAATCAATAAAAATATTTAAAAAAAGATAGTGGAACAATGTTCTTTTTTTTGTTCTTAGTAAGCTATTGTTTATGAACATTGGCTTTGTACTGTCACAAAAGTTTTCCAATATTCTGCATATCATTTACTACAGTTTTAAATTACGCCTTACTTTCACACTTTGCCTACACCAATAGTTTCTTATATTTAGGGCACTTCCAACAACTTTTCTGTAGTCACAGGTTACTTGAAACCTTAAGGTTTCACAGTTCCTTGGTTGTGTTTCTATAATCAAATGTTGCAGGCTAATTTTTCCAGTTTCAGAATTCAAAGCAACCAGCTTCATTTGTTTTTATTTTTTTTATTTTATTCAGTATTCTTGAGGGGTCTATATTAAATTGTCACCCACTTAGGATGTCAATGTGTGGAAAGTGCCATTCGCGATTTTAAGATGTCGACGTTTAGGCGTTCGACAACCTAAGCGGTCAACGACGTAATATATACCCTTCTTGAGCATGTACAACACCATTTTTGAAACAGTGCTCTTTCAGCATAAAGTAAGAGCTTATTGCATTCAGTGGACACAATATCAAGAAGCTAAATTACAACAATTTACTCTATGCTTCTTTAATAAGCAGCTTTCCAGCAATTTACTATGTACTTTTGGTAAGCAGCTTTCATAATTTTTATATCACATTAATGCCTTCAAAAGGACTTATCTTTCTACCAATGATTTTCATGCAATTCTTTTAAATTTGGCTTAACAACTATCATTGCACTTACTTTACTTTTACAGTATAAGTTCTGTTTCCATCTCTTCTTGGGTGTAGCAGCACTACTAAACAAGCAGCAATTAAAACCTATATTTAATTCTAGGTTGTTTGTACTGCAGTTTAGTGAACATCCTTCCCACAAAGCAGACTCCACAGGTTGTAAGCACAGTTCATTAGAATACATTGCGGGGTTAGCAATTAGGGAATGCTTCATTCAACAATGTTTCTTAGGGAGGATTGCTGCCATATTTCACTACACACCTGACTTCACGTTTGTTCGTCTCACTATAACTCAGAAACACTGTTATAACTTCTTCACATGGTTGCTTACTGCACAAATGAAATTTTGCATAAAGGTAGCAGTTCTTCAGAAAGTTAATACTGTATACTTTTCTCTTTCTTTGCAGGTATCTGTATTAAAACATACAAGATTGCAAATCTCTCATTTTATCACTGTTGAAGTTAGCAATAATGTATTAGCACTGGCAGACTTAGAGGCAACAATGCAGGACCAAAAATAATATAGTCCAAAGACTGCCTGTCACAACTAGCAGTTGTAATAATCTAACAAGCACTGAGGGGTTGCTTCAGATTTAAATGTACTATGATATGATAAAATGAAAGTTAATTAAAAATTAAAGTATTCAAGTTACTCAAAAAATAGTTAATTACTCATAGTCACTCAGAATGTAGTTCACTGCTTCAAGTTTCCTACATTAGTTCTGTGATTCATGTGTCTCCTTTGTAGAGTACTGTTTTCATCTTCAGTGCAATCTATACCTTTAGAAGAGACTTTACTCTCTGCCTCAAAATGTGTCTCCTATACGGCAAATATTTATTATCTCTCAACAGGCCTCATCCCATTTCTCCATCTCCAAGTCTTTCCTTTGCTCACTAGAGAGGCCAATATTTTGTGAATTCCTGCTTCTTGTTCTATCTCTTTTTTGGTTTTATGAGAAAGGGATGTAAGCACCACAATTTGAAGCAGGTGTCAAGCCTCCTTTCACTCTGCCACAAGACTGTGGTTTCATACAGCACACAGCAGTCACTAGTGGCAGTATAAGACAAGGACCCCCCCACCCCAAGCTCAGACCTATGGGCAGAGATCTTTAGTCAGCCAGATCCCACTTTGCCTTCTCCATAAACTTAACTGGCCCCAGTTATTTTTCTGGCAAGAAATGCTTTGGTTTTGACACTGCCTGTCAACATGACTGAGCTGTAGAGAGACACGGCTTCTCAGCATTCATAAATCATGTACATTTCTCTTTTTATGGATTCCTGTGATTGAGTTGTTAATTTGATCTTAGTTTCTATTAGCAATAGCAAGACACATTATTTTGCTTGATTTCTGTTCACAACAGGACACATATGACAAACCTTGGTTATTACCAGCACTAGGACTTCCCTTAATGCACTTCATCCACATTTGCTTTGTTGGAAACCATAGTATTTTACTGCTGTATCTTCTGCTCAGCATTAGAGCCATCTCCTGGCTCTGTACACCTTTTGACATAAGACTTGAAACAGCTAAATGCATTTTGTCTGAAACACCACATGGCACAGAAGCACTACTAGTTTTGTACCAAAGGGCCAAAGGCTTTATCTTTTAAATGTACTAACAGCCTCTATTGTTTGACCTTTCCTTATGTTTGTGCTTGTACTAATTCTTATTTATGGACTTCTCTATTACATCAAACACAAGTGATGAAACTGTTGAGCAGGGCTAGCCAACCAGCAGTGTAAACCTTGGCTCTAGATGATGTCACTGTTGAAGTGATACCTTGACCACATGTGCAAAAATGGAAAAAGGTGTCATGGATGGGTAGATGGATGGAGTGGGCAACATTCAGTATTAACTATACCAGAAAAATTCTGTACACTCCCAGTTGGGCTTGCTTTTGTTTTGGTATCTGCAGGTTTTACATCCCTGTGCTATATGCACCTACAGGACTGCATGGATCAGGCAATCCCAAACAAAACAAAGACCCTTTGTACCAAAGGCAAGCGTCCAGTTTGGTGGACCCCAGCCATAAACAAGCTCTACAACAAAAGGAGGAAGCTGCTACAAGATAGAGCAAAATCCTTAAAAGGGAAAACACCCTTGATCATTATAAGTAAAAAATTAAGATCTCTCATAAAATCATCCAAGGCAAATTTTGAGAGAAAAGTCGCCAAGGACTCAAAGGACAATCATAAGGCCTTCTTTAGCTATGTTAGAAACCTGGGAGGAAACTCCCAGATATGCTCAGAATTAGTTCAAAATGATGTAAAAATTACTGATCCTACGGACATTGCCAACATACTGGCTGACAGGTTCAGTGCAAACTTCTCCCCCCAAAAGGTGAGATATCTATACCAGAGAATTATAGCCCCCCAAACATCTCAAACGCTCAGGTGAGAACTGCTCTCTCCAAGGCAAAAAACACAGCATCCATGGGACCAGATGGTGTCCCCAGATGTGTGCTCCACGAACTCAATGAGGAATTAAACCCACAGTTAGGGCAGCTGTTTAATCTTAGCCTCACCTCAGGATACGTACCTAAGGAGTGGTGTACAGCAACTGTGGTCCCACTTCACAAAGGAGGTGCCTCCACCGACCTGGGAAATTACCGTCCCATCAGCTTGACAAGCTTGATCTGCAAAGCTATGGAGAGGATCATAATGGAACTCATAAATAAAGACATAGGAGACTTGCAGACTTTGGATCCGACCCAGTTTGGCTTTGTCAAGGGCAGATCATGCCTTTTAAACCTGGTGGACTTTTTTGAAACAGTCACCAAGGCCATTGATGAGGGAAAGGCAGTCCACACAGCCTACCTTGACCTGGCAAAGGCTTTCGACACAATACCCCACTCAGGTATCATTGAAAAACTCATCAGCTTAAATGTAAACCCATACGTCACAAGATGGGTTGCAAATTGGCTAAGTGACAGAACCCACAGGGTCAGAGTCGCTGGCGCCATGTCAGACTCAAAGCCTGTCACAAGTGATGTCCCACAGGGCTCAGTCCTGGGCCCTCTCCTGTTCGGCATCTACTTTTCAGAAGTACAAGCAAACACAGGAGGATTATGGCTGACAAAATTTGTGGATGACTGCAAACTGGGCGCCATAGTTGAGAACACATCTGACACAGATATCCTTCAGAAGGGTCTTATAGAAATGGAAAACTGGTGCCAGAACCATGGCCTAAAGTTAAACGCCAAAAAATGCATAGTCATACCCTTCGGGAAAAACAAGGTTACCCCTAGCTACCATATAGGCGGCAACCCACTAAGCACAGAAGAGGTTATCAGGGATCTGTGTACCCAGGTTGACAGTAACCTTTCATTTGATACTCACATTGCCAAAGTAGTTAGGAAGACCTTCTACATTGCCCACCTGATCATGAAGGGATTCGCATCTAGATCAAGGGAAGTCATTGTCCCCCTGTACTCATCACTCATCAGGCCAATGATTGAGTACAATGCCCCATTCGGAATGTATCTGACACGACACCTGCAGCAACTGGAAAGGCCCCAAAAGTTCCTCACCAAAAGGATAAAGGGTCTCAAAAATATGTCCTATGCTGCCCGACTGAAGGAACTTCAGCTCTACTCAGTCGCCACCGCCTGCTCAGAGGTGACCTGTGCCTGACATACAAGGCCATGTCCAACCCAGAATTGATGAACATGCTTCACCTCAAAAAATCTAGATCCCTCAGAACTACAAGGGCGGGAGACTTAAACCTTGACACGGTTATTAATAGGATCTGCTGGAGGGACAGATTCATCACCCAGAGACTCCCTATGCTGTGGAACAAAATCCCGGTACCTGTGAGGCAGAGCACCTCGCTGACTTTATTCAAGAGAAATCTTGACCAATGGATGGGAGATCGCAGATACACCCCAGGGATTATATCAGTGTTACTGCTTGACAGAGGCACAGCAAAATAATGGGCATAGTATCCTCCAAACTAAAGGGGTGGCGAAAGCCACAAAACTCTGGCTAGGCTTATAAATGCCCTTGGGCAGATAGCCTAGTATGAATCTATGAACCTATATCTTTACCAGGCATGCTATTTCTGCCTTCATTGCAAACATCTTCAATGCATTCTAAGATTTTTTGGATATGGAGTGCCTCTGTGGTGCTCAGTACTTTTCAACAATCTGTACATTAAAAAGGTTGTGTCATTGCTTTCATTCTCTTTCTGGGAATTTCTGTTCAGAGGTTTGGTGCAGCAGTACAACTTTCTTTTATCAACTTGTCACGAGAAGCACAAGTTAATATAGGTTTTAATTCACTCTGCTTCATCCAAAGGTTTGTTTAATCCTCAGTCTCAATATTTTTCTACTCAGTGGTTAGTTTAAGATGACATCATACTGTTCATCAAATATGCATCACAAGTTTTTCAATTCTTCCTGCGTTTTTTTTTTTTTGCCCTTTGCATGACCCATCGTAGAGGCCATTTTAGTGAGTCATTGGACTGAAAGTTGACAATGGCTTTCAGTTTGCGATTTTTATTTTGTGTGTGTGTGTGTGTGTGTGTGTGTGTGTGTGTGTGTGTGTGTGTGTGTGTGTGTGTGTGTGTGTGTGTGTGTGTTTGCATTTGTTGAAGATTACAGTCTGCAGTCTTCACTGCAAATACTCTATGTTCCTCAATGATCAGCACCAACCTTTCACCTTCACTTTTTTCACATTTCTTTTGCTATATAAGCTGGGTTGCTTCATTACAGTGAGCATAGTGTATGTGCAGTTTTTTTAACGTGCTTTCAGTCCCTTAGACTTCTGTCTTTACTAACTTATTCTCAGCTTGCATATTCTGATATGGTACTTTCATATCAAGAGTGCATCATTAACCTTTAGCACATCTTGCCATTATTTTTTGACAGAGTAAACACAGTCTCAGCTTGGGTCTAAAATGGACATATTTTCATCTTTCTTGTTCTGTTAACAGGTCACTTTGTCGTTTCTTCTTCTGGCGTATGATGTCACATGACTTAGAGCTTGCCAGTTGATATCTGAGCTTCAATGTTCAGTCTTTTTATAGAAACATCAGAAATTCTGTTGAAGAAGTCAACACTTTCTTAATGCGTTCTATCTTTCCCTTTTCTTTTGATGGTAGAGATCAGACGATGGTATAGATAAACCAACAAATTTATAAAACACAGCGCTGTTTTACTTTCACTTTGTTAATATAGCTATTGATTCTTTCTTCTTAAAAACAAGTCCCTGACTGCCTTAACATTTTAACCTCTCAGTTAATGTACTAGAGTGTTTAATTTGATTTGTCATGTTATCACTCCTTTGTTGCATTCCCAGATTTCATGTAATGACCCCTACAGCCTTTTCTACAAGTACTTGTTTGAATAACATAATTTCATTTAAAATTGTAGTTCTGTTATTTGAACATCTAGTCCAGCTAGCTCCTTTTTAGCCTCTTAGGACATATTATGGCCAAAATCTTTCATTTCAAAGAAGAATTCACTTTGCATAGGTGCAACACTGGACTGCAAATAATCAATGCCTATCAGTAGTATTCCAATGCAAAGCATTCACATTATTCTATACTACAGCAGTGTTTGTAACCAGACTTAATTTGTGCCACTTTATTTTGTGTAAACATACTGCTGTACCTCAGCAAAGTCCAAAATCTGCTCACCTTTCATAACAGTAACACAGGTACAGTTTTGCTAATCACCCCCCTTTGCCTCTCATTTTTAATACAAGTTTTATGTATAAAGAATTATCTAGCTGAATACTTACATTCATATGAAAGAAAGAAGATAGAAGGTAATTAAAAAACTGAAGACTGATAGTATTAAATAATAATGATTATAAGATCTTTATGAAAATAATACAAAAAAGATTTGAAACTGAAATGGAACATATACAGTATAAAACTGAAGAGTTATCAAAATTATTAATGACAGAGAAATTGAGGATGATATTATGAATAGAAAAGAAGAAGCAAAAATCATGATAGAAGACCTCAATAAGGCATTTGATTCAACTGGACATGAAATCTTATGGGGAATAATAAAAGAATATAACAGAAGTGAGAGAGTTAGGAAATTATGTATGTCAGCATATATAATAATAAACAGATGCAATGTTTGCTCTGAGAGTGTTGATGGAGAAGTACATAGAAGGTCAGAAGGAGTTGCATTTGTGCTTTTGTGGACTTAGAGAAAAAATATGACTGGGTGCCTAGAGCGGAGTTGTGGTATTGTATGAGGATGTCGGGAGTGTCAGAGAAGTATGTAAGAGTGGTACAGGATATGTATGAGGGAGTGTGACAGCGGTGAGGCCTGCGGTGGGAGTGACAGATGCGTTTAAGGTGGAGGTGGGATTACATCAAGGATCAGCTCTGAGCCCTTTCTTATTTGCAATGGTGATGGACATATTGACAGACGAGATCAGACAGGAGTCCCTGTGGACTATGATGTTTGCAGATGACATCATGATCTGTAGTGAGAGTAAGGAACAGGTGGAGCAGACCCGGGAGAGGTGGAGATATGCTCTAGAGAGAAGAGGAATGAAGGTCAGCAGGACTAAGAATATATGTGTGTGAATGAGAGGGAGGATAGAGGAATGGTGAGGATGCAGGGAGTAAAGGTGGATGAGTTTAAATACTTGGGATCAACAGTTCAGAGTAATGGTTAGTGTGGAAGAGAGGTGAAGACGAGAGTACAGGCAGGATGGAGTGTGTGGAGAAGAGTGTCAGCAGTGATTTGTGACAGACGAGTACCAGTAAGAGTGAAAGGGAAGGTCTACAAGAGGGTAGTGAGACCAACTATGTTATATGGGTTGGAGACAGTGGCACTGACAAAAAGGCAGGAGTCAGAGCTGGATGTGCAGAGTTAAAGATGTTAAGATTTGGACTGGGTGTGACGAGGATGGACAGGATTAGGAATAAGTATATTAGAGGGTCAGCCCAGGTTGGAAGGTTTGGAGACAAAGCCAGAGAGGCAAGATTACATTGGTTTGGACATGTGCTGAGTAGGGATGCAGAGTATATTGGGAAAAAGATGCCAAGGATGAAGCTGCCAGGTAACAGGAAAAGAGGAAGGCCTAAGATAAGGTTTATGGATGTGGTGATAGAGGACATGCAGGTGGTTGGTGTGACAGAGCAAGATGCAGAGGACAGGAAGAAATGGAAACTGCTGATCCACTGTGGTGACCCCTAATGGGAACAGCTGAAAGAAAAAGAAGATAAGAATATGACCCATTTCTTTCACACTTTTCAGTTCTCCTGTGAATATTTAGCCCTCATATTTTCAGAGATGAATGCTAAGTGATTACAATAGGAGAAGCTAGAATTTGTAAGAGTTTTTCAGTTTTTCATCTGTTGATGGTTTTTCTCATTTCATGGTTTACTAGTTCAGACTGGTTTTTGCAGTAAAGACTTCTATTACAGCTTACAGTTAAGGCATTTAAACTTTTGGTAAAATTGAAGTTGACTTTGCATCTGAGGATAACACATTATCCGGTAATTTGTTTTGCTAAGAAAGCTTTTAAAAGGCATGTTAGCAAAACTATTGAAAGGTTTGATAGACTGCAATGAAGATACCTTGTGACTTGGTGAATCTCTCTGACTCACTCTCTCTTTATATATGCACATAAATAGATATAGATATAAAATTGATTGCAAGTTCATTTTAATGATAAATAAATGAAAAAGATGGACAGCACACTCCTATTCTTTTAGTAAAATAAACTTGCAATCAATTTTATAACTATATATTATTTCATAAATCTTATAAATCATTACATTAAGAATGGTAGGTATACTTAAAAAAATGTACTACTTGATGTCATGTCACACACACACACACACACACACACACACACACACACACACACACACACACACACTCGCACAATACATACATACATATATATATATATATATATATATATATATATATATATATATATATATATATATATCTTTCCATAAGCTTTGTAGAGGCAAACTAAGTGTCAGGGAAAATAATGGCAGTTAATCCCATTTATTTGTAAAAACTGGAGTGGTGAAAATCAAAATCCTTTATATTAAATAAGGAAAGCAAAGAAAAAACATATCTTAGAATTAGTAGTCAATTATATGAAAGAAAATTTAAGATGCTATAATGAAGACAGATGTGAATGGCAGTTAGATACAGAAGGAGAAATATATGAAACAATGGTGGAAGAAAATTAAATGACTAAATAATAGTGTAAAACATGCAAGTGACATTGAGGTTGTTAAATAAAATATCCATTTTATATAGAGAACATTTCAGGCATTGGGAGAGATGAATGGCTATTCATGGAGGAGTAAGGGAAAAAATATTTATATGAGGGTTCTTTAAAAGCAATAGTGGAAGGGTTATCGTGATGGTTAAGGTTGCAACCGCCAAGATACAAGGCACAGGGTTTAATTCTGATCTCTGGCTAGGTTGTAATACTCTGCAGACTTGTAGGCTAGTATTTATCTATGAAAAACAGAGGTTGACATAATGGTTAGGTGTTTACCTTACAGACATAAGGTGCATAGTTTGATTCTGATATGGGGTAATTGGCTAGGCTTAAAGTGGTCCACAATAGTAGTTAGCCTAGTACTAATCCATGAACCTATGAAGTGATTTTATGTACCAAATTATCCAATGAATGTCCACAGAAGATCTTCACTAAAAGAATACAGTGTGTAAGTAATATATCCTATGCAGACTGCCTCAAGGTCCTATCCCTGTATTCTGTCTCCTACAGACTTTTAAGGAAGATCTATGCCTGGCATACAGGGCATTGTCAGACCCCACTCTGATGGACCTCCTGCATATCCACAAAACAAACAGCACCAGAATTACCCATTCTGAAGACTTAAATCTTGCCTGTGATATAAACAGGACCTGCTGGAGAGATAGGTGTGTATCCCAGAGACTACCCTGTCTATGGAACAGGCTCACCATCCATGTGAAGCAGAGTTCCTCCCTAACCCAATTCAAGTGCAACTTGGACAACTGGATGGGAAACTGGAAATGTATCCCTGGTTTGGTACCTATGTCTCTAATGGACACAGGTAACCTGTAAATGGTTCATCTCCCAGGCCCATGCTTACACTTATCAAAGGTATCAAAACTTGTCAGGGATTTGGGATGCATGGCTAGGCTTAAAAAGGCCTTTATGGTTGTTAACCTAGTAAACACCTATGAATGAATCTATGATAAATGGTAATGATCTGGGGACTAGTTTAATTAACTGATATATGGGAAATGAAGGACAGATATTTGGACAAATCTGATAAATAGGTAATTCAGGGAGAACATTTGAGAAGGTCAATCCACTTAGTTTCTGCTCTTCTTTCTCTCTTTCTACTTAAAAAAAATTTCTAAGCTTGTTTCCTGCCTTTTCTGTAAGTAGTTTAGTCCAGATACAGATTTGCTGTATTCAGGACTATTTCTATGCTTCTGAGCGAGCAAGCCTTTCTGTGTTGGTGGGAAGCCTTCTTGCTTAATTTTGTTTCTTAGAACTAGCCATTATTTTTAGTTTCAGCACTCACGTCTATTTCTTTGAGCTCAGTACTTGCTCAGAACTTGTTGTAAGCACTAAATAAGCTACAAATTACTACAGCACTCAACTTTCCTCACTTGTCTAGAGGAAAACAGTTTTTAGTGCTTAATAAATAAGCACCTATCCAGGCATGTCTAAGGGTCAGCTCCCAGTGTTTTCTCATGTCTACCTGATGAATCAGGGCATCTTGGGGCAATACAGCAATTGCCTCATGTACACAGACAACCCTCTCCTCCTACCACCCAACACTACAACCTGTGAGAGATGCACTTATATAGCCAAACTGGAAGCAAAGCGTTCTTCACCCAAGACTGGACTAGACAGTCAAGAGGAGAAGGAAAACAGTTGCACCACACCACACTCACCACATAGTCCCTCAAAACCTACACCACCAAAACACACACATAGAAACACAAAACACACACCAACATTTGTGGAGGCTGTCAGTAAAAACCTGCCCAAGCAACAGGGACCTCCAAAGCAGAAACTCAAGCAACCTCCATCCCCCCAACATAACCCAAATGACACATAGCCCACAAATGCAGTGTGCCACTCAACTACAGCCCACAAGGCATAACAACATACCTACCACTCTAGTCAAAGGTGACGCTATAGTCAGGCACACTGATGTTTCATTCACCAGGCTAAACAAGGAGAAAGTTACTGTCAGCTGCCTGTCAGGTGCCATGAAACGCCACATAATGCATGCACTCAGGTCACTTCACAACAAGTACAAATATGAATCTGTCATTGTCCATGTTGGTGTGAATGACCTGAGATGTACCTCCCTGGACTACATGAAAAGGGACATGGAGAAGCTGTCCGATCTTGTAGCCCAGGCAAGTATGACCCTAGCCCTGAGTGGTATCTTGCCATCACCCAGAATTATACCACAGTACAAGGACAAAATTATTGACTTCAACAATTGGCTAAGCTTCTGGTGTCATTCTAATGGGATCCAGTATCTGTCTGCCTGGGATGACATGATCAACAGACCACGATGCTTTGCCAGACACAGCCTGCACCTGTCACCCCTGGGATTCTGGATACTGGCTATGGCTCTATCCACCCCTATAGTGCCTTTTCTAGGCAAGGTTCAAATGACAAATTCACCACCGTAACAGGTACAAACAAGCAAAATCTGAGGGTATTGCTACTCAGTGCTAGAAGTCTAAACCTCAAACTGCACTCACTCGAGGCACTCCTTAAAATGGAGAACATCGATGTCTGTGCAGTGACAGAGACCTGGATTAAGGCTCCAGAGAATACCCCTGCATTACCAGGCTATAATTCATACCACACCTTTTGGTCACCTAACCTAGACTGAAACACTAAAGGCAGAGGTGTGTCCATATTCATTAAGGATATCCACACCTCCAGGTTAGTTGCTCAGCATAATGCATCCAAGATTATCCAAGTGCAACTAACTCTGAGCAAGACCACAATCCAAATTGTAGCTTGCTACAGATCACCCACCATGCCCCAGGATTCCCACTCCTCATTTCTTGATACACTGGAAAATATTAGGGTACAACATAACACACTAATAATGGGTGATTTCAACTATCCCACCATTAACTGGGAAAACTACTCATACCAACTCTTGTGCTCGGTGTTTTCTGGAATTCATAAATTCCAATGCCTTGGATCAACCTATCCACACCACCACCATGGGCAGAAATATCCTAAACCTGGCCATTACCAACATGGGCAACTGGTGCTCCACACCAGAGGTCAATTCCTCATTGGTCAAAACCGACGACAATCTAATAACCCTAGACATCCATATCCTGCCCCCCCCCCCACAATTAGGGAAACCACTGTAAAAAAAAATTCTCCAAAGCCAACTTCACGCTTCTTAAGACAGAAGTGGCAAACGTCACGACACCCATGCTGATGGACAATAAAGGTATGACTGCTGAATCCTACACAAATGCACTTTATAAGCACTTACACAAGTGCATGGATCGTGCAATCCCTAACAGAACCAATATACTATCCTCCAAAAAAAGAAAGCCAATCTGGTGGTCCCCTGCCATAAACAAACTCTACAAGAGAAGTAAGAAACTGTTGCAAAAAGAGTTAAATCCCATGATTGGAGGAAGTCCCTGGTCAGCCTCAGTAAGAAGCTGAGATCCCTCATAAAATCCTCCAAAGCTAGTTATGAAAAATAAATTGCCACTGACTCTAAAGAGAACCACAACGCATTCTGTAGCTATGTCAAGAATCTCAATGGCAACACTCAGATCTGCTCTGAGGTACAGCACAATGGCACTAAATATACAGAACCAACTGATATTGCCAACATCCTGGCAGATAGCTTCTGTGCTAACTTTACCCCCTCTCATCCCCTAAAGGGCCCATCTCTATACCAGAAGAATGCAAAGTTCCTGTAATCAATGCTGCACAGGTAAAAAACACACTCTCCAAAGCCAACAACACAGCATCCATGGGACCTGACAACATCCCAGGCTGCATTCTACATGAACTACAGAATGAGCTGGCACCCCACCTAAGTACCATGTTCAGTCATAGCCTCACCTCAGGCTATGTGCCCACTGAATGGTGCACAACAACAGTTATCCCACTCCACAAAGGGGGAGCCAACAAGACCCCAGGAACTACCACTCCATTAGACTGATGAGCCTGGTCTGCAAGGCTATGGAATGTATCATTATGGAACTTATAAACAATGACATTGGTAATCTCCAAACTCTGGACCCCACCCAGTTCAGGTTTGTAAAAGGCAGATCATGTCTCCTAAACCTGACAGACTTCTTTGAAGCGGTCACCAAAGCCGTAGATGAGGGTAAGGTGGTTCACACAGCCTATCTACATCTCGCCAAGGCATTTGACACCAACCCCCACTCTGGAATTATAGAAAAACTCACTAAACTAGGTATAAATCCCTATGTCACAAGATGGGTTGCCAACTGGCTCACTGACAGAACCCACACTGTGAAAGTAGCAGACTCCAAATCTGACTTCAGACCAGTGACAAGTGGAGTACCACAGGGTTCAGTCCTGGGTCCTCTACTGTTTGGTATCTACTTTTCTGAAGTACAGGCTAACAAAGAAGGTCTTTGGCTAATGAAGTTCGCAGATGACTGCAAACTAGGAACCATAATCAAATCTCCTAATGATGTGGACATCCTACAAAAGGGCCTCGCGGAGACAGATATTTGGTGTCAAAGCCATGGCCTCAAGCTCAATGCCAAAATGTGCATTGTCATCCCTTCTGGTAAAAACTCTGTACCCATGAACTACCACATAGGTGGTAGTCTACTTTACACTGAAAGTGTGATAAGAGACCTTGGGACACAAGTGGACAGTAGTCTCTCCTTTGATAATCACATCATCACAGTAGTCCGGAAATCCTTCTACATGGCACACCTCATCACAAAGGGTTTATCATCCAGGAAAAAAGAGGTCATTGTTCCCCTCTACTCGTCACTCATTAGACCCATTATAGAGTACAATGCCCCTTTTGGTATGCACCTCACAAGACATCTACAACAACTGGAAAGGCCACAGAAATACCTCACAAAGAGGATTACCAGCCTCAAACAGATGTCCTATGCAGACCGTCTCAAAAAACTCCAGCTTTACTCTGTCACATATTGCCTACTCAGAGGTGATCTCTACCTAACATACAAAGCTATGTCAAACCCAGAGCTTTTGTTCATGAATCCACTTAAAGAAATCCCATTCCCTCTGAGCTACACGCTCTAGGGACCTAAACCTTGTCACCACAATAAACAGAACATGCTGGATGGATAGATTCCTATCCCAGAGACTTCCCATACTCTGGAACAAACTACCTATCTATATCAAACAAAGCTCCTCATTAGCACTCTTCAAGAAAAATCTTGATGATTGGATGGGGGATATGAAATTCACCTCGGGGATCACTTCTGTGGCTCTGCTCGACAGTGGCACAGGAAAACAATTTCTTGTGTGGTGAAAGCTAGAGTACCTTTTGGCTAGACTTATACAGGCCCTAGGGCAATAGCCTAGTGCCTACCTATGAACCTATAAACCTATGAATGTACAAGAAGAGAAGAAAAGCTATGGTGGGTTAGTGACATAAGCAAAAGAAGAAAGACAAGTCTGGAGGGTTATTTAGTAAGTGCTGCCCTACTCACTGTATTTGGCTTACTTTAGTTATAATGGGTTGATGGCAATTTGAGAAGAAAAGACAGAGAATTTAGAAATTAGGTTTAAGATAATTTGACAAGACATTGAGCAAATTATTATTTGTGTGCATGTGTGTGTGTGTGTGTGTGTGTGTGTGGGGGGGGGTGCAATTTATAGAAAGGAATTAAGCAGGGATGTCCTTTTAAAACCCTTGTTATTTTTCACTGTGTTATTAAATAAATAAATTTAAACATGTGACCAAGGAAAAATGTGGACTGAATAAAGACAAATATTAGCAGTAATGTTATTTTATGTAGCTGATATGGTGTCAATAGCTAGAATGAAAGGTGACAAAAACGACGGTGACAGAGATGTAACAGAAAAAATAAATAGAGTTTAAACTCCAAGTAGCAAAGGGATAGAAGGAATTATAAATATAAATATTAGTAAGTTTTGGAAAATATGACTGATTAAAAGAATGGATAAAAGTATTTATCAGGACTAATTCACTTAAGTTAACAAATAATACATTAAAAATAAAGTACAATAAAAATATATTTTGAGTTTACAGAAGTATGCAGTAGTAGACACTTTGAAAGAGGCAGGTAAGAAAGAAGAAGCAATACTTTTTTTAATTTTTATTTATTTTTAATTACAGCGTTATGGGGTCTTCTTTTGAATCCAATGAAGACAGGGATTCTGCATCAGGATAAAAATGGTAGGTTGGAGAGATTGTAGCAAGCAATACTTTCAGTTTAATTTATTTTAAATATTTAAAATATTACAAGTTGAAAAGAATAAATAAGAACAATGCCACAGAAGTGATCATGGAACCATAAATTGACAGAATATATGCAGTTTTCAACTGATGCTCTTAAAAGTTCTCAGCATATTTTTCAAGCACATTTAGTGCTCACCAGACTAATTGAGTAGAGTTATATATAATTCTAATGTACATTTCTGTCCAACAAACAACTCACTAAGACACATACTAAAGGTAATTAAAGTAGCATTTTTATTACTCTGTTTTTGAGGTAGATTATTTCACAGGCTTGGGGTACGAGACTATACAAGGAGTTATTTTTATTTCTAAGAATATTCACGTCAATGATGCATGCTGAATTGGTAAATGACATATTTTTCTTCATGTTAGCAAAGATAACTTTATTAATTTTAAGATATGAGAGATATTAAGAACTGTGAAGGTTTTATATTGCCTTTGATGATGTGGAGGTTTTTCCCGTGGGAATCGTGTGGTAGGATGTACTGAATGAGAACTGTCTGTAGAGTGAGCGTGTTTTGTCTGGTTATTGTTGCTGTCTCTGGTGTAATTTCTGAACTGCATTTTGCATGACTAGATACTGATGTCTGTTGCCTTGCTTCAGTAGTATGACAGCCTGTCTAAACATGGCATTTGTGATAGGACAACATTGTTTCCTGTGTATGACCTTGTATAGGTCATCTGGGATTGCGGTGAGTGGAATTCTGGAAACACTAAGTGACTAGTATTAGACAGAGTTATGTACTTGATTATTTTGTAATGTTGTGGTATTTTGGGAGCCTGATTCTTTTTCACAGAAAACAGATTTGGTTTAATATTTTTGTTGTTGTGTAATCTGAGGAGGTGGAGTGAGTTGGTTTTAAACTTTCATGCATTTGCATGTTTGTTAACCAGCACTTATGCTCATTCACTGCTTGGCAGCAGGGCGAGTGCCACATCTCTACTGGCTGCTGTGCATGCTTTTATTTATTTTATTCAATTATTGGAATTCACTTACTGGGAAAGGCTGTCTAGGTAGAAGCCCATTTTCTTTGCAGGCCTGAGGAGAAATGTTCCAAATTATTACATATCATTTTAAGAACAATAATTTTACAATCTTCATAAATAAAACAAAAAAATGTGCAGTTTAAATTATTATAACAAATAAGACATAAAAACATTGGTTAAGAATCAATGCAAGGTATATGACAATCATTTAATATTTAGAAAATTTTAGATAGTTTGTAGAGAAATTAAAGGTAAGTTAGCTTAATACAAATAGGAATTGCAATATGAAGTGAGGGAAAACCGGCTTATGCTATGTTTAGAGAGAAAGTCAGGGAAAAGATTTAGATAGCAGTAAGGAAGTAAGTGAAGGTGGGATAGTAAAGATGTACAAGGAATGACAAGTTACTTGTTCACATTAGGGATATAGTTTATCCTGGTGTTGAGCAAGAACAGAGACAGATTTTAGCTAGGAAGTCTATTAGAGTGGTTTTGAAAAATTTAAGGAGCGTATAGACTTGATGGATACAGATAAGAAGTTCCAGGCCTTAGCAACCTTGTACAAGTACAGACAATGCCCAGTGGATTTGTTAGGTTTGCAGACAGACTGGAGTTTTTAATCACTGGATCTCAATGAACAACTGGAAACAGTTGTGTAGAATGGTTTTAGTGCTGGACAGGCAGATGGATGTTGGATAATTTTATAGGTGTTAAGAAGTTGTGTATATGTTATTTGATGTGGCAGTTCTAACCAATTTTGCCTTTTCAGTGCTATACAGTGGTGGGTTCTGTAAGTGGTATGCACTGCAAATTAACAACTTTGTTATAGCATTGTTCAGGTTTTAATTGTTGTGAAGCCTTGGTGTTAGTAAGGATGGGAGTTCCACATAGAAGTGTGGGGAGCAGGTAAATAGTGGCAAGTGTAGTTTAGTTGCATCAGTGAGAACGTTTTTGAGTCTGTAAAGCATCCCTAGCTTTTGATGAGTTTTTCTTATGCAATTGTCTATATGCACATCAGATGCTTATCATCCACAATCACCTTTAATAATTTGTTATGAGAAGTGACTTTAATGGGTGAATAATGAAGAGAGATGACTTGTTTTTTGCATGAGAGAGGGATTTGAGGAAAAAAATAGTTTGGTCTTTTTTGAGTGGACATGAGTTGTGAGTTATGAAGCCATGTTTCAATGGCTGTTGAGGCTTCCTGATTAATTTTTTGTAGTTGTACCATGTTGTGAAATGTGCAAATGAGAGTGGAATCATCTGCATATTATATTATGGTGGCCTGTTGTGTGGAAGTATAGAGGGTGTTGGTGAAAATGTTAAATATGAGGGGACCAAGGAAAGAGCTATGTGGTACACCATTGGTGACTTGGAGGTAAGGAGAGAGCATGGAGTGCCATTTTATTGACTGATGCTTATTGGACAGATAGCTTTTGAACCACAGAAGGGTGGGCTGAGAGAGACCTAGTAAGGACTTTGGAAGTAGAAGTTTGCTGTGGCAAACTGTGTTGAAGGCTTTAGACAAGTCTAAAAATAAGGAAGAGACTAGTTTATCATTATCTCTAGTTTTATTGACAGTATCTATATAGGCTAGAAGGGCAGTGCTAGCACTATGGTAAGGATAGAAGCCATGCTGTATAGGGAGTAGGAGTTCTCCCTTCAGGAGATAGTCTAGGAATTGTTTTTGAATACACTTTTCAAGTATTTTGGTGGGGGGAAAAAAGATTGCTGGTGGCTTAAAATTATTAATATCTGTTGAATTTCCTCCTTTGTGCATAGAGATAATGTGTGACTTTTTCCAGATAGTAGGAATGTGGGATTTCTGGAGTGACCTATTTATAAAGATTGAGGCAAGAGAGGCAACATTATTGGCTGCTATTTTAGGTACTTGTATGAAAGGTTTAAGTTTGTTTAACAGTAGTTTTATATAGGATGTGGGCACAGGTTTGAAGGTGAAAGTGGATGTGGTAATATGTGGCTGTTGGGCAGGGTTGGGATTAGATGCTGAAGAATTCCTGGTTAGAGATGCTATATTATCTATAAAATAAGAGTTAAACTGTATTGCATTTTGAGTGGTAAGTTATCGAGAGAGGGGTTTGGGTTGAATTTTTGGCCGGAATATAACATTTCTTTAGTGGATGACTAACATTTTTTAGGGTTGTGTTTAATATGATTCTGAAAGTTATTATAGTATAAGTTTTTGTCTTCATGTGTTTTTTATTATAAGTGTGAAGCATCCTGAAGTTTTCAAGATACTGAGGTGCTTTATATTTTTGCCATTCTTTCCATGCTTTTTCTCTATCCTGCATTAGCATTCTACTCTTCTTGGATAGCCAAAATAAATTAAATTATTTGTTTTCAGTCTCTTCCTTCTAGTAGGCACAAAGCTGTTTAGGATATTTAGAAAATGTACATTGTATTCAATTACAGTATTGTCTAAGGGGAGGATTTTTAGGAAGTTCCAGTTAATAGATGATAGTGGAATAATGAGCATTTCTTGGTTAAACTTGGAAATGTTAAATGTCGCTTTATAAATATGCTGTTTAAGTGGATGTATGTCTAGTCATATACATGGGAAGATGATCACTGAGATAGTCTGGCATTGTACCAGTGATGGAGTATTTGCTGAGGTCTGATACTAGAATCCAGTCTAGTAGAGAATTTGATGTCTTGTTATAGTGCGTCAGCTATTAACTAGTTGTGTGAAACCATAAAAGTTCATGCAAAATTTAGGGGAGTAAGAGATTATGTCCAACTGACATTCACAACAACTAGTAAATGTTTTTCTTGTGGAAATGTTATGGATATCCAGTGTAGGATATTTTCCATTATAGCTGTATTGTCACCAGGAGGGATATAAAGGGCAGTAATACATATTTGTTTATAATTGTTTACTTTGAGGAAAGCAATAACAGAATCTTGGTGATGGTTTGCTGTAAGGGAAAATGTGGTAGATATTGGGAAATACTCAAAAATACCACCACCTTTCCTTTTTATACAGTTATTACAAATGATATTATAGCCAGGAGGTATAACGTCAGAGTTGTTTATACTGGGCTTATGCCAAGTTTCAGTTATAGTGAGGCATCAGGCTTATGTTGAGTAATGCAGGCATGTAGTTCAGCGGTTTTATTTGTTATACTTCTAACATTTATTGCAGCAAATATTAGATCA
The DNA here is from genome assembly GCF_019279795.1 of Protopterus annectens. Lineage (NCBI taxonomy): Eukaryota > Metazoa > Chordata > Ceratodontiformes > Protopteridae > Protopterus > Protopterus annectens. The sequence continues at coordinate 1,896,438,685 of NC_056733.1, read as the reverse complement.
CCAGGGTTAGGGACTGGCAATTTTTGGGTTACAAAAGTGTGTGGGAGAGAATTATCTTTGTGTTCATTGTGATAGGTGGGGCCAGGATTAGGTTGTATATCTCCTCCTAAGGGATTTTAGTATATTGGAGAATTATACATACTTGATTTTTGGGGAAGATTCTTGCATGTAATTTTATTTTGGTTTGAGTTGAAGTGCAATTAATCAGCCTATATTTGAAATAAGGGTAAGGGCAATGTTAAGTAGGTTTGGTGCAATGCGTGGAGAGTCCAAAGAGGAAGTATGATTGTTGGTTGGGGCAGAGTTGGAGAGATGTTGCGACATATTACTGAGTCATGGTAGGATGAAAGATGACAATGTTTGAGGATGAGTAGAATAGAGGATAAGATTAAGAGTAGCATAATTAAGTACTCAAATCTATATGTTATAGATGTCAGGTAGTGGGAAGTAGCAATGAAGAAGAAAACAAGAAGTCACAGCACAGTAGGAGATTCAGTGATGGTGGATTCTGAAAGATGGAAGAGGACAGGTAAGAAGAGGAGTATTTTCCATTAAAAATAGAGAGGATGGTTGTATTGCTGATCAGGTTTGAAAGATGAAGTTGAAAACCATAGGCCAGGAAAATGGCAATGCCTTGCCAACAGAGATTGACTTTGAATGGCTGTAGGGAGACGTGTGACCAAAGTGATGTCTTTTTTGGCATAGTAATTGATACATTTACATTGAGACATTACAGCCTCATTGCTGTAATACATAATAACACAAGAAAATCCAGCACTGTTCTTTGAGACTGTGCAGCCTAGATATGCATTGCCAGTGGCACTTTTCTTATCTGGACTTAGGTTTCTGCATAACAGCAGCAAATTTCTGAATGTTTATTAACCAAAATATTTACATAAATATGAAAAGGTATGCCTGCTTGCATAGCTAGCAATGTAAATGTAATGCTTTATCATTACACATTACATGAGCAATTCATATCATAGGCATCAATGACTATTTTTAATTTAATGTCATTTAAGGGTGTCATTTGTGTTGTACTGTAGTCAGTTAGTTATGTTTTGGAAGCATTGATGACATATAAAAATACTACATATATTCATGACTGATTGCAGATATCTACCAATGTCTCCAGCACTGTGCACTATTTATGAATAATGGTAGTATATTTTTTATCGTCCATCATGGTATTTGAACTCTGCCCCTCAACAACACATGGGTCACTTGCTTATAAAAATATGAATGTAAATGTGGGACCATGTGTGACAAGTGGACATTGATGGTGGATATCCTCACTACAGAGCATCCTGGACTGACAGTCTAAGTGTCATTTTTCTACCATTTAAGGTACATTAATCGCAGAGTTATCTGTTTTGGGAGGGCAGTCATAAAGGGCTGTCAAAGCATGACGGAGAGCTGCAGGTTTTGACTGGGGTCTACAGGAGAGGCACTGCAGGTATGAATGAGACTGCTTGACTATAATATGTCCAACATTTAATCGGATTAAACATTTTTGGAATGCCTTTTCTTTATGTGATTTGCATATAATTGAAATGATCCAAGTTTTGACTGAAAAGGACTCAAGGAAATAATTTCCTCAACAGGCCACATAAATAAATAAAATGTTACCCTTTGGGTGCATGAAGAAAAGTGCTACATTTCTGTAGTTTGCCATTCATGATCTTTAGACAACCATGATATTGTATGTAACTACTAAGGTATATGCTGTCACTACAGATAGTGTAATAATTGAAGTCATACTATGCTGCTGCCAGAATAAAACATAGTACTCAGTGAGAGAAAAACTAAGGCCAGTAATCATAGCCAGATACTCAAATGCACTAAGGCTTTTGGGAACATGTGCAAACAAGCACAGCTGGGCTGCAATTCATAGAGGCCATTTTTGCTGATGCATGGTGACCTTGAATGTACTTATGCAAATAGACAAATAATGAGATGGAAATGAGGAATAATGTAAATCTTCATATGCTAATGAAGAATATTTTACACTATTTGATATTCATAGCAAGTTTTTCTCACTTGTCCATGCTGGTCACAGATGCACTATAAAAAGGGACCCAACGTCAAATCGATCACAGTTGCAAATGGTGAAAATGCTATTTCTTGTGGTGAGGTCTGCTATTTCTACATTGGAATTGCTTGTCTTGGCCTGGCCAAAACCGCTTGTGCCCAGTGGCACTTGTACATCAAGATGGTGAAGCTATAAGCAAAGGATTACTCATTATAACTTTGATAATCAAAACCATGCATCCAGAGTGTTTCTCCCCGGGCCTCTGCTGAAAATTGGCTACATTCCAAGTCGGACTTTTCCGGTAAAATAAAATAAAATAAACAATAATCAAGAAATACTTGATAGGTTTAGAGTGGACAGGGATATTATAAGAGTCTTAGTGGACATGTTTGACCCCCATAGGAACACTAGAGGAATGCAAGGACTTCCTATTCTTGTGGACACCAAAGTCTGTATAGCATTCACTATACTTACAGGGACCTTCCCACAGACAGGCTAGGTGATATGTTGGGGATCTTACAAGCTTCTGCCTCAAGCATATGGAAGCTGTTCCTGGATGTACTCTTGGGACATGTGGATCAGTACATTTATTTCCCAGTGACACCTCAGGACCAAACTAGGACTATGAGTGCATTTTTTGAGCTGGCAAATTTCCCTGAAGTACTTGGTGTAATATATTGCACCCATGTTGCACTTAGGGTCTCTCCTGCTCCATGGTGGGAGCAGTATCACAACAGGAAGGGCTACCAGTCCATCAGTTGCAGGTTGTGTGTGATGCATGGAGGTTTATCAACAAAGTCTCTGCCCAGCATCCTGACAGTGCACATGATTCCCATATTGGGCACACTAGCTCACACTACTGCCTCTTCATGCCTGGTAGGATGCACAATTGTCATCTTGTTGGTAAGCTGATTTTTTTTTAACGTTATTGCTGTATATTAATGTTAATTTTCCCTGCTTTGTCTCCCCTCCCCTTTCTATCTGTCTTTTTTTTTTTTTTAAGAGGATGCCAGATATATGCATTGGCGCCATGGCTCATGACTCACATGAGAAATGTTTCTGGAGCTACAGAGGGGACATATAACACATGCCTGTCCCAAACCTGTATCCTGATTGAGAGGATGTATGGCCTTCTGAAGAGCCATTTCAGGTGCCTGGATGAGTCTGGGGGTGCTCTTCAGTATGACCCAGCTACTGTGTATAGGATGTTTACTACCTGTTGCATTCTGTATAATATGATCATGCACCACTCTGGTGGTGAAGTGACCCATGGTCTCAATGCAGCTCACAATTTTAGTCCCACTAATGATGACCAACCAGCAGCAGTAGAGATCATATGTGGCAAACTAGTGTACGGCATGTGACTGCACAGGTTAAGAGATGACATCTAGTACAGAACTATGGACCAGGACATTCAGGTTGCCATTTTTTGTTTTGTGTAAAACAAAAACACAGAGTATAATTGACGCATGCAGTGACATTTGTGGGCTATGTTGTGTCATTGTTCATCTGACATTCTCTTTTATCTTAAAATAGTTTATTACTACCTGTTTGCCTGACTGCTCACTGATTCCTATTCAATGATGCTGAAGGACAACAAATCAATAAATATAAATCAGCAGTTGTACCTGATGCACTGAATAACTTGTGCTTTAATTATTAATTCACTATGCAATAGAAAAATATACTGGCAGCAATGAAATGCATAGTTATATAAGCCATTTCTGTTTACTTAATTCTGTTGTACTGTACATTAGATTGTGTTTTAGTGTCATTCAAAATAAATTCAGAAACACTCATCAATTGTGCAGTGAAGATTGAGTAGTGGTAGCTGCTAAGTTTACATGGCAGGATGCTTATTTTAATGTATCATTTCCTTATGATGTATTGGACCTGAAAATGTTTGCTCATTACTATTGTGATTTATTATGTTACTGCCACTAAATGGAATGGTAATCCATGTATCATTCCCCTGGATTCTCTATACCTTGCACGGCGTGCAAGATCGGTGCAGGAGCTCTAGCAGGCAATATGTCTGCCGTGCAATACAGGAACAGTCTGCACGGGCGTGCATGAGTGCTACTGCCTTAATCCTGCATGGACTAAGCCCCTGTATGCAAATCACCCCATTTGCAGGAGAAATCTATGCAAATGAGGTGATTTTGCAATCCAAGAAGCTTGCAAACGGCCGTGCAGGACTAGTGCAATCTGCAGAAATGTACTTGGTTAGTAACAGAGTACATTTCTGCAAAATCCAAAACAGAGCTGTGGCAGCTCCAAATAAAGGCTGAATATCATGTAGTAAGCATGCCAATGGCCATGTATAAGGCCATTGGCATTGCAAACAGTGAAAAAAATACAAAAATCAACTTTTATTTTTTTTTAGCCGATGTCGGTTGTTTAAGTGTAGGGCAGAGGCGCGCAAATGGGATTGGGGGGGGGATAACAAAATAAACCTAAATTAAGCATTCTAACTAAAATCAGTATTCTAACATGCAGGTCAATGGCAGGCAGAAGACAACTTGGCCAGTGAGTAGTGGTTGCTAAGGGGGGAGGCTCAGTGTGAGACATGTAACTATGCATTAGCTGGCAATCCTATGCAAATGAGGGGAATGATAGTGAATCCCAGTTTTCCCCAACATGTGAGTCAGGTCCCAACAGTGTAAGAGTAGGAATAGCTTGGTGCAAACCTAGGAGTTAGGTGACATCATGGGGGACATGTCAGGCATACTGTAAGCGGACTGGAGCCCTGTGGCTTGGGTTTGCTCCTAGCTTAGTACCTGCCTAGCACTCTTTACATTGCCTAAGCATGTGTGCGCACCGCACACCGGGTTTTAAAGGCACAGAAAAAATATGTTAAACCAGGAAATAGCAGCAGTGTGCACATATGTGCACTCTGTTTGCACGGTGCACCCCCGGGCTTTAATAGGAAGAAAATGGGAAGGGAAAACAGCAGTAGGAAGGTAATCAAGGAGAACTAGCATAGCTGGCAGGTGAAATGTATCAGAATCAGCCAATTACACAGGAAGCAGACCAGACCAGCCCAGAACACTACTATAAACTATGAAAACACCTCCTCCTCTGTTTTTTCCTACACTCTACACCACTGGTGTAAACAAACGGGGAACGTTTAACACTCACAACAGCAAAATGATAGGGGCTGCAATAGCTATCATACAACAACTTGTGGAAGAGGCTGCGGGTGGTGAGGATGTGAATGCTGTTGACCAACCCACAGTGAGGAGATGGGAGAAGAGTGTACAGACCCCAGGTAACCTACCAGGGGCTACATGAGCTGGAGATAGTGAAGCATTTTTTGAGCTGGACAGAGACCTACTAAAGCAAATTGTTGAGCTGTGCCGACCATGCCTTACACACAGAACTGACAGAGGGGAACCCATACCAGTGGATACCAAGGTATGTGTAGGCCTATGAATACTAGCTACAGGTACCTTCCAAAAGCCAACTGGGGATATGATGGGGATTTCACAGGCATGAGTATCCAGGGTACTCCACCAGTTCCTGGATGCCATGTCAACACATGTCGGTGAGCATGTATATTTCCCCAACACCCCTGAGGTATTGGTCATCAATAAGCAACTGTTCCACCAAATAGCAGAATACCCTGAGGTAGTGGGTGCTATACACTGCATGCACATATGCATCAAAGCACCACCCGGTGAGCGGGGTAGGGTCTACATCAACTGCAAGGACTTCCCCTCCATCAGCTGCCAGGTCATATGCGATGCCCAGGGCATAATAATGAATGTGTGTGCTGGCTGCCCTGGAAGCTATCACGATTCCCACATCTGGCATCTGACGCAGCTGTACCAGATATGTGCCAATGGGGACATCCCTGATGGTCACCTAGTGGGGGATGCTGGATACGCACTGGAGTCGTGGCTGATGACACCCATCAGAAATGCACACACACTCGAACAAGAACTCCATAATGAGGCACACGCACAGACCAGAATTATAGTAAAGTGTGGGTTTGGGATGCTCAAGTCATGGTTTTGGTGCCTGGACACATCCGGTGGAGCCTTGCAGTACTCACCAGCTACATGTACCCAAACTGTCATTGTATGTGCCATGCTACACAATATGATCCTGTGGAAACAGCTACAGCAGAAACAGCATGGGGCAGGGCCACACAACCCCCCACCATTGCCAAGGCCTGCACAGGCACAGAGTGACTTGGAGGAGGAACAACCTGAGCCTGCCCCAGTAGGCAGAAGGAGGCATGCCCAGTATGCCCTGGCCTTGGCAAAGAGGCAACACATAGCACATACACTGACACAGGAGGGAACCAGGGAATAACACCTCTCTCTGACTCTCACATACAGTAAAAGGCATGCCAAACATTACACTACCTGTGCTTAACCATGTGTAGGGAGTGTACTATGTGCATCCGACATAGGCAGCCCTGAAGCACCACCCTCAATACTGGGACACCCACAAGGTAAGTGACTCACACATGCCAGTCAGGGGGTTCACATACCCAACAACAGTCACAGCCAGCAGGACAGGTGTAGACAAACACAAACAAAGGCTGTGCTATGGCCTCTGAATGAGGCCTATGGGTAACCCCCCCAGGCCTACACAGACAGACTACAGCAGGTCAGGCAGTGGGATGTCAGTTCTGAAGGGTAGGAAGTCAGAAACTAATATGTAGGTAAATAAAAGCTAAGATCTAGTAAACTGGTATGGCTCTAGTCAGCATGATAAGTAAGACTACAGAATGAAATGGAGTACCCGACATAACAGTACACTCCTAGCAAATGTGTACTAGTGTCAGGTGTGCCCCCCCCATCCTACATAGTAATGTAATAACAATCATGGGTGCTCCCCCAATCCTGTGTAGAAATGTAGAAATAGACAGGTGTGCCCCCCCACCCTACATAGTAACGTAATAACAGTCATGTGTGCCCCCTCAATCCTGTGTAGAAATATAGAAATAGACTAGTGTGCCCCCCATCCCATGTAGTACTGTAAAAACAGTCAGGTGTGCCCCGACAATCATGTGTAGAAATGTAGAAATAGTCAGGTGAGCCCATCCATCCTATGCAGAAATGTAGTAACAGTCAATGCCAAATGCTTGATGGATACCCTGCAAAAACAGCATGCTACCTGTCAGTGTACAACACAAAAGTCAGAACTGCAATACAGACTACCTGGACTCGAGCCACCATTAAATATAGATGGGCATACTGGGCATGCTCACACACAAGCACATGAAGGCCATGTCTGCAAACACCAGTGGACCAGACATATCTGGCAGTCACAGTTGTTAGTGCAGACACTTGTTAGTGTGCACCACACATGCCTTGCTCACAAAGTGGATAGGAATACAGACATATATGAAACACATGAAGGCTATGTCTGCAAACACCAGTGGACCAGGCATATCTGGCAGTCGCAGTTATTAGTGCAGACACTCGTTAGTATGCACCACTCATGCCTTGCACACACAGTGAATAGGAATACAGACATATATGTAAAGACAACAAGCTATAATAAGCCAAAGGTAGACATACATAGATGTGTGGAATAGAGTGACTGTGACAAGGAGCCATCCAGGCCTGTCTCACCCAGCACACAGCCAAAGGGCCCCAACCACATGAGGTTGAGATGTCACTCACTGCAGATACTAGCCACCAGTATCTGTCAGCATTACAGACTATGTGGTGCACGTGCAAACTGTGCAACATGACTGTACAAGGAAGTAGTCATCTAGCAGCTGTATACACATACCTGTGAAATATGACCCTGTGTGTGACTGCATGTGGCGTGTCAACCTCTAGATGAATGGGTTATGGCCCATGCACACACACTGCCCTATGACAAGCCTGCTGAGGTCATCCACTGTGAAATATACCTTTGGGAGAGTTGTAGCCCAGTAATCTCCGTGGCGTGTCCCATAACTGTGTACTGCTGTAGTGTGATAAACTAGTTAGGTAGGAGTTCAAATCCCAGACATGGCAACTGTGTGTGTGTCTGTCTGTGTAGAGAACAATGCTTTTTAGGGTAGTCACACTCCATACAATTGAAATACTCTACTATGATAAGGCTGCTGATGTCATCCACCTAGAAGTACATCTCTGGGAAGGTTGTAGCTCAGTAATCTCTGTAGCATGTGCCATAACTGCTTACTGCTGTAGTGTGATAAAATAGTTAGGTAGGAGTTCTAATCCAAGCCTTGGCAACTTTGTGTGTTTCTGTCTCTGACTGTGTAGAGAGCAATGCTTTTTAGGGCAGTCACACTCCCTACAACTGAAATGCTCTACTATGGTAAGGTTACTGATGCCATCCACCTAGAAATACACCTCTGGGAAGGTTGTAGCCCAGTAATCTCCATAGTGCATCCTATAACTGTGTACTGCTGTAGTATGATAAATTAGTTAGGTAGGAGTTCTAATCCCAGACTTGGCAAGTGTGTGTGTGTGTGTGTGTGTGTGTGTGTGTGTGTGTGTGTGTGTGTGTGTGTGTGTGTGTGTGTGTGTGTGTGTGTGTGTGTGTGTGTGTGTGTGTGTGTGTGTGTGTGTGTGTGTGTGAGTGTGTGTGCGTGTGTGCGTGTTTCTGTCTGACTCTGTCTGTGTAGAGAACAATCCTTTTTAAGGTAGTCACACTCACTACAATTCCAATGCCCTACTTTGGCAATCCTGCTGATGTCATCCAATGTGAAATACACCTTTGGGGAAGGAGTTCTCCAGTAATCCCTGTGTTACATCCTATAACAACTCCATGCTGGAGTGTGATATAGACCTATGTTAGGGGGTTCTATACCCACACATGTTGGTTGTGGATGTTTTGTGTGTGTGTGTCACTGTCTGTGTAGGGAGCAATGTATTTTAGCCTAGCCACACTCACTACAATTCAAATGCCCTACTTTAGCAATCCTGCTGATGTCATCCAATGTGAAATCTACCTTTGGGGAAGGAGTACTCCAGTAATCTCCATGGTGCATACTATAACTGCATAGTGCTGTAGTGTAATAACTAGTTTTGCAGGGGTTCTACTCCCAGACATGACTGGTGTGTGTGTATGTGTTTGCAACTCGTATCCTGTGTGGAGGTGGCTGTGAGTGTGTGACACCTGGACCCAATGTGGAGCGGGTTTTGCAAATTTCTTATATGGTGGCCCTAGAATATATCACAATGTCCACCATACAGGGATAACAGATGTGAAATAGCCGAGAGGCTGGAGTGCAAATCCATACCCATACATGTGACATCAAGGCCAGGCAATCACAGTTAGCAACCCCAGTATTACCAGAGCACACTCTCAACCCATGTCTCATGCACACACACTTGTCTAGGCAACAGCCAATATGTGGGTAGTACACTGCATATTGGCCACTGATAGGGCATGGCACCCTGTCCAATTGGCACATACATGCAGACAGTGCACCTTCCCCACTGGACACCTGCAACACCTGTGGTGCCATCAAATGTTAGCAACAAAGGACATACCATGCCTGAAAACATGCCCTGTATAGACAGATGCCACTGACACCAGGGAACACCGTTAGCATGCTATCAATGTAGGTGCAGGGTAAACCTGCTGGTCATTACCAGTTTCCAACACAGGTGGCCAAGACTCGCACATCTGCTGATAATCTGTGTACACAACATGGGCCAGACACCCCAGGTACACCTCCACATATCACTGTACATGCATGTAAGAGGTGTGCATATCCCAGACACTGTCCATGTCATGGACTAAGGAACACATACATGGCAAGTGATGCACAGCATTGGCCACACACAATAGTCACCCAGGTGACTGGATGGTGGATACAATACCCACCTGTGTGGGCAAATGCAGAAACTACAGCCCTGAGGCACAATGCAGACTATTGTCATGTAGCCTGATGCCAAGGTATACCCATTAGCTAGCCTTGTATAGCAATCTGGCACAGTCGACCATCACACACCAGTGAATGTCAGTACTGGCACCCTGTGTGTTTGTGTGTGTGTGTTGTATGATGCGTACGATCACATCCACACTCACTACAACCCCCATTGGCATACTGAAGCATGCTGTCTGATGTCAGACACCTCCCCATACCATTTGCCCATATAATCTCTGTATGACCTGTGTGGTGCATGTGATACCTGCACAGTAATATGTTGTGGCAATATCACTAGTGATGGGTTGTAGTCCTGACCCTGCCAAGTGTGTCAATGTGTGTGTGTCCCTGTGAGAGTGTGGCTGTATTGACACTGGCACCTGTTCATGCGGACAGGCATGTGTACTACACCTACCGCATAGCTACCATATCCTTGTTGCAGATGTCACTCACCATCACATATATGTTCTGAGGGCTCCACAGCAGGTAATCTATGTGTCGCATCAAATAACTGCATAGAACTGTGATAGCACTACATAGCTGTCAGGGGTTTGATACCCTGTGCTGGTAGGTGCTTAAGTTTTACTCTCCCACCCCTTGCCTTTGCCTCTGTCTGCCTCTCTCACTCCCACACTGGTGGATGTGGAGACCTACACCTGCTTTGCTTAGGCAGCAGCATGTGTATTTTAAGTGATGCTCATGATCAGCTGATGTCCTCTGCACGAATTGCAGCCCTCCCCTAGCTGCATGTGGAACAGCTGTGGTAACATTCCCATAGCCAAATGCATGAAAACACACTCCAATATCTAGGAACATCATGTTGGTGTTGGGCCTTTTCATTCACTGTGAGCAGGAACTCAATCTGTTGTTTGGCAAACAGCATCTCAAATGGATTGGGGATATACCTCTGACAACATACACTGTGGAAACAGGCCAACACACAGGAGGGGGATGTGCCTGACCTGACTACAGACTGTAAGTGCTGCTATACTGCATTTGGAGTAATGTTGGTTTAACAGGGTGTGTGCGGATATGGCTATCCTACATGTTTTAATACCTGCCATGTCAGTTCTATGTTTATGAGGACTCCCCATCTGTAGAGTCATCTGCAGACTGGGCAGTGTGTGGTGCCTTTGCTGTCATGTGTTACCCACAGAGCATCTATCTGTGAACTGTAGAAGGTTCTGTGAGGATTGCAGTCCGACGATGGTTAAAGCCGTGATAGTTACTGACTTCATATCCCTCATAGGACATATGTTGCGGCAAACCCTGTTACAACAGTAAATGTATGAGGTTATCACAACAATATGTCAATACTGGCCCTGTGTATGTGCTACTGGCCACAGCTCTGTCAACCTTTGTACATATGTCATGCATTAAGAGGTGCATATGTGCTGTACACCATAATTAGTGTAATCATATCTGATAAACCAGAGAGATATCTGACTGCTACACATGTTATGTACAGTAGGGGTAATATTTGATGACATAACCTGGACATTCTGAGCTTGTTTGTACAGTACTGAGGTCTGTGTATTTATGGTGAATATCGACAGTGTGTGTATTGTTAATATGTACTTTGGCCTGTGTACAGACTGTGGTAGATGTCATCATTCTAGGTCTCGTCCTATCTGATGCTGCTCCACTGTATGTTACCGTATTGACTTACATGTTTGTAGAGCCATACACACACACGTCCCATACCACAGACAGGCATCAGACCACAATGTGTAGTGGCCCAGTATATGTAGGGTTAGTGTGAGTGGCACATATGAGGATGGTGTTGAACAGAAAGTCCATATACTGTAATATTATGCTAGCTTAGCATATGTGGTTGTGGCTGTGTTCACATTGGTTGTGGTTATGCACTTTCACACAGGTGTATCTTACCCTGTGCTGTGACATGCCAGTAGAGCCTGCTATATATGCAGGTACATGTGCTTTCCCCCATAGGAGATGTATGCCAGTATTGAGCCAGTCTTCCTGTGGTCTGCACAGTGCTTTGTTATATGCCTAGCAGATTAGTGTACTTACCCGGTGAGATGTCATGTCCAGATACTTGCCAGATGTATTGCTGCTGGGCCTCCCTTAACAGTCATGTATGTCAGACAGAGCAGTGGGATGCTGTACAGATGTATGTCAATATCTAGTGGGTAGTATGTGGCCATGGCACCTCTGTACCTGCAGTTATTATCTGTCAGGACAGACAGGGGTGTGTGAGTGCATAACCGATGGGGGCGAATGTATACCAGTCGTTATGTGTTATACCCATCTACATGGCTAACATCCATATTGTCAGGCTTGGTCCACATGTTCTGCACTAAGGGGTTCTGTGTATACCTCTGAACTGTCCAGTGTGTGTCAGAATGTCCACATATATTGGCCAATATCTCTGCTGTAGTCCACAGGAGCATTATGTGCTTGCAGCGGTACTGTACTATGATGTCCTAGGATGTCTGTCAGTAGCCAATGGTGCACATGTGCAAAGCAGATGTGACCTCCCACACACACCATGTCTGTGACGACAATCCCTATTACAGTATCAATAGTCTACTAATATACCTGCTATACATACCTGACGTCACCTTGCACTACAAAGTTGGAACTATAGGGGCTGAGGTAGGGCTACACTCCATGTACAGGACATATGGTGAAAATATATGTACATATGATTATCCAGATATCTATATAGATAATTACACATGTACATATCGACATATATAGATGGGTATGTATATGTACATAGATATGCATATACACACCCAGATATATACATATATAGAGCATTATATATCTATACATATACAGATAGTGATACATATGCACATATACATATACCACACTGCCATTCCTGCCAGCAGTCCACTGCTGTTGTATCCCCCACACATACTGTGGGGTTGAGGCCATGTATGTGTGGGCCTTACCTACACAATACATGTGTTCCCATATGCACTCCAGAGGCCAGTGTCTGTAACAGTGGTATATGGCCCTGTATTATTGAGTCTAAGGGGGGACTGCATCATACATAACCTAGACTGTTACAAAATGTGGGGGTATCAGGGGTGAGCTGCCTTAAGGTATTTGGATGTACAGTACCATACATTTCACCTATCTTGACATTACTTAAATAAAGTTACTGCAGGCCTACTGCCTCCTTCCATGCAGGCTGTTCTGTTTGTCATTGTGCCTGTGATGGTGCCAGTTATGCCTTGCTATGTAACAGTTACATTCCGTTTGGTCAACTGAAGTCTTTACCACCTAGTGATTGTGTACAGAGTGTAGATAGATGCTGTTGACCTATACACCTGCATTACTTACTGTTGATTGTGTGGTATCCTGTGGCCCATTCTGTCTTTACTATTGTATGATTTGAAGGGCTTGGCCTGGACAGCAACAGTTGTGGACCTTTCCAGACTACTGTATTAGTATAACTGTTTCACAGTTGCATTATTCTGTTTATATGGATATCAGTGTCTGAACAGCTATATGACATTGCATATATAGCCGTAATAGTACACAAATAAAGGTTTTCCATGTCTGCAAACTTGTGTGTGGTGTTTTATCCTATGACCTCTCTGTGGCTATATGTTGCAGGCAACGAATGTCATTTGTATGGGTGGCTCATCCAGTGTCCAGTTGTTAGGGTGTTAACTGTAGGCATAGTGGCTGTTCCATATTGTGTGCACCTACTACATAAGTATCTTACTGTACATATCTCTGCTTGTGTATGTGTAGTCATGTGTGTATGTGCGTGTGTGTGTGTGTGTGTCTGTGTGTATATATATATATATATATATATGTGTATATATATATATATATATATATATATATATATATATATATAGATAGATATATAGATATATATATATATATATATATATATATATATATATATATGTATACCTGTACCTGCATATATGTCAGTGTATATATATCCTGGGGATGTTGATAGCTTCCACATTTTACATTTCCTATGGGAGCCAGACTGTACTGCATGATATGATATCAATACCAGCCTGACATCATACAGGTGGGATGTAGTAGCACTGTTAACATCTTGTGACCATGTCGTGTCAGGACCTGGTTATTGGATCTGCAACACTTAGTAGTGTATTGAAGGGCGGACGTGTTTGGCTGTGGGGGAGTATATAAGATGTATATTGTTTGGGGACTCTAAACCCCATTAATGGTGCATGTGGACATATATGATTTAGTTAATCTCCCATTGATATCTACACATGTATGTCCATATATACCTATATATATATATATATATATATATATATATATATATATATATATATATATATATATATCTGCTTACATATGTATAATTATGTCCGTATATGCTTACATAGATACATATCTGCTTACATATATGTAACTTGCTGTGTATATGTAGACATATATATGTCAATGTAGACATTTGCATGTATATATGTTCATATATATTTATATGTATATATTTCTCTCTCTCTATAGAGATATATACATATATAGATCTGTTGTATCTGTTTGATATTTATATAGTTACATACATATAAATGTTGGAATACATTCTCTGTACTGTTTAATGACTGGGCTGGATGATATGATTTTGAAAACATCAGGGTTTTGTATATCTGACATAGCTTAGTGGTAACTCATTTTGTGTATGGTGTGCAGGGTCCTGGGTTTGAGCCTTGCAAAGGCTGTTTATTTTGTTGCTGGGCAGAACATGGGTCATTGGATACAGAGTGATTAAGGCACTTTAAAGCAGTTGTAAGCGGGTTTGCGTGGAGGTAAGCACTGCTAACTTCCGGTTACAGTTTCTTATACATCGTTAGCTTCTAAATTGCTTAACCAGTGTAGGCATTGCTTACCCTCGTGCGAACAGGCTTAGACCTGCTTGCTGTTGCTTAAAAGTGCTTACTCCCACTTACCCCTGCGCTAATTTCTTGAAAAGAAAAAAGGGTGGATAGGAAAGTGGTGAAAAAGGGGCACAAAGAGGGAAAGACAGTAGGGAAAATAGCTAGGGATGTGCAGGAAGGGTGTAGGGAAGGTCCATAGCTGCCCATTTCTTCTACAGCAACAGCTGTGCATATACACCGAATTTGGTGATAGATTTGGACACTCAAACCCCTGGGAGAGGGGTGAGGACAACAATAATAAGTTGTGATGCCAATTAGACTGGATTACATGTGTCCAGTGGGCAAGTGTGAAAATGGACAGCTATGTATGGGGGCGAGATTTTTTTGTGGGAAGAGATTGCCTTTTTTTCTTTTTTTTAAGGTGAGAGTGGGATGCTTGGGAGGGGTAGTAGGTATATTTGGGGAGGTAGGTCGGGTAGGTTAGCAGACAAGACAAACAAGATGCATACAGGGACAATATATGACACATGTGGGGGGTATACACCTTGATGGAGAGGGGTTTTGGGATATTGGAAGCCAACAAGTCCCCTAGTGGTAACAGTGGTACTGAGGTCCCCACCCATGGGCAGTCACCACAGCACCTTCACAGCCCTGAAGGTGGCTGTGCTAGGGGCTGAGTCGCAGAGCCAGGCTGGCTCTCTAATCGCAACATGTGGCCCTCAAGCTGGCGTAGATGATCACCAAACTGTTCGTTGATCGCTCTACACACCATGACCCCGACCTGGTGACAGGTGACAGGTGTCTGTCCATGCTCACTCCCGGGGGGGTGAGCCCCATTCCCTGAGGCAGTTCCATCCAAAGGTGGTGCAGGACCAATGGACAGGGAGGTCTGGGGTTGGGCCCTAGACATGCTGGTGCCCAGTGCCACGGCCAGCTGAGGTGGGACAAGTGGGTCCACTGGGACCAGCCTTCTCAAGCATGCTATAGTGTTTAGATTTCACCATCATATATGGGTTAGTAATAGTCAACACATTCCAGGGTTAGGTATAACAGCATGCGTAGCTATTCCCATTAACCGAGACACCAGATACATTACAGTTGCATAGTAAACAGAACACATGCATATATGGGACCACAGTGGTAATAAGAACAGCATGCAGGTACGTTGATGGCACCATGCCACCAATGTTGGAATAATTCAATATAGCACATGCATGGAAACCATTAATATATTTATCAAACAATTGGACATTATCAGAGTCAATATATACCAGCTGAGGTGGGTATGTTGATTATTGTTGGAGATATGGTGGGGGGGAGAAAGATGTCAATTAGCAGCTAGTATATTCCTGTAGTCCACATTACTTTCCTAGTCGATGCTAGCTGTACCTTACAAGTCTTACTACACTACCCCATAGCCTTACCTTGGACAGTGATATGGCTGCCGTCATCATTACACATGACCTGGTTTTACCTGCAGTATACACCTCTTACCTGGTATACCTGTGGAGGGACTGTTTGTTAACACTAACTAACTGCTTTTACACATACTCCTAGATTCCAGGTTGCTGTTTTGCACATAGCTATCCAACTCTTTCTGCACAGACTCTGGCCATGTGTTGGCCACATGCTGGTGTGCCTGGACATATCTAGAATATTGCCTTCTTCCACATTTAGTGACCTGACACACACATATACACGCTTTTCTACACAGTTGTGTTATGTAGCACAGTGTGTGTGACAGTGACCAGTGATACTTTATTATTCAGAGAAACTGCAACACTCACAATTCCCTACAATACCAAAGTGAACAGTACCAGTACAGGTTATAATGGCCTGTATTTCTCAGCACAGTGTTCGGATCCAACATACCTGTGGGAGCAATGTTTGTTAGCACTACCTGACTGTTGCCACACAAAGTTCCAGATTACACATCAGTATTATGCACATACATCTCAGTTCTGTTACTGTACACACTCTGGTCACAGCTTGATGGCATGGGAGTGTAGAAAAGACATACTTACAATATTACTCTCCTAACAGTTTCAGGAGTTGCTACAGTGACAGATGTGTTCTCATGATGTTTGACAATCACTTGTATTCCCTGTTTGCTGGCTACACATCTGGGATCATCCCACAGACTTGACAGGGGGACAGGCAGCAGATATGGGCACATATACTGGACATTCTAGCCTCATCTGTATGCAGCCTAATTCCACTCCCAGGATTCAGACCATGGCTGTGTCTGCTACAACTTAAACAGTGTCCTTCACAGCTGTGTCTGCTATATAGCTATTGCTGTACATCACAGTTGTGTCTGCTATATAGCTATTGCTGTACATCTCCTATTTGCTTTCTGTCTTATTAATCCCCTGTGCTTTTGCATTCTGACCTTGTATTACAACACTCATATACAGTTTCCTAGATAGGTATATATAGCTGGACAGTGTGAGCAACAGTGATGTGTAATACCTCATTATTCAGAGCAACTGCATATCATTCTTGTATTTCTGGGCAGAGTGCTGGTATCTGACAGACCTGTGGGAGGAATGTTTATTAGCACTACCTGAATGTTCCCACACACAGTACCAGAGTTCACATTACTATTATGCACATATATATCTCACTCTGTTACTTTACACATTCTGATCACAGCTTGACAAGTTGAGGTGTAAATGGGACATGAGAGACTTCTTAGTCACATAAGGTATTGGGGAGTTGCTAGTGTGCCAGCTTTGTTCTCATAGCTGTGTGTCAATCAGTTGTATTTCCTGTTTGCTGCCTATACATCTGGGATCATCCCACTGATGTCCCAGGGGGACAGGTTGATAGGCAACAGATATGGGCCACTTTACTGGATATATCTGTACAGTTGTGGGGTATGATTCTGTATGCAGACTACTACCACTGGCAGGATTCGAACCGTGGCTGTGTGTGCTAAAAAACTGCAGTTCACATCTCAGTTGCATGTGCTATTCAGTGTTTGTTGTCTGCATTTTCCCTGTTTACTGTCTATGAGTCTCTCAGTTGTACTAAATGGCCTCTGGGGATTACACCTGTCATATACAGGCATGCCTACACATTCAATTTATGGTACACAGTGTGGGTAACAGTGCTTAATACTATGGTACTATTACATGATTGCATATCTACATTACCATATGATACCAGGATATACACATGCAGCCCAGCAGTTAGACCTGTTTTGTCAGGCTATCACACTTTTACTGACTTACAGACAATATGAGATTCTTACTGCCATTTTCTCTAGTGTATGCAGTACTTGCCTTGAAC
The DNA here is from genome assembly GCF_019279795.1 of Protopterus annectens. NCBI lineage: Eukaryota > Metazoa > Chordata > Ceratodontiformes > Protopteridae > Protopterus > Protopterus annectens. The sequence goes on along the minus strand of NC_056733.1, from coordinate 1,896,420,657 downwards.
AATACAGGTCTTATGCTAGCAATTAATTTACTACTACTTTTATTTTTATTTCCTATGACAGTAATTGCATGAGTATTACTGACCTGCCTCACATTGCACCCTCGCCAGGCTGCTGATGTGGGCCTCCTGGTTCGTGGCCCGCTCCATTGCAGCTATGGGGGACATAACAGGAATACTTAGCCATACCTATCCATGATATACCTGACCTAGCAAGTATTACACACATACTGGGGTGATACTTATACATGCCTGGAACATCCCCTGATGCTCTAGCCTCTTGGAGTCACTCCTCCAAGAGGTCCCCCTTCTACCGCTTCAGGTCAGCATAGTGGTGCCTGACCTGCTCACCAGTTTGGGGTATGCCAGTGGCACTGGTGAGGTCGCGGGTGAGATGGTCCCAGGCCTCTGCCTTATATTGGGAGCCCTGGTAGTGGCCCTGCAGCAGTCTCTGAGCATGGTCTTTAACTAGGAGTCCTACCATGACCTTGGACTCCTGGATGCACCAGCACTGTGCCCAGAAGAGCACTCCTTCACCTCTTACTGCCATAGTGCCTGCAAGGAGAAGCAACAACCAGTTATGAGATGTATTCCCGCCTCTTGAGTTTAAGTAGTGCTGATTTCCCACACCTTTCCGTGATTGTCCGGTTATGAAAATGCTTAGCTATGGGCAAACCTGCTTACCTAAGGTTGGCATTGTTTAAAGGGGTATACCACTGGGCACAATGAGTTAGCTGGTCTACACATTGCTCACACCTCCTAAGCTGGTCTGTGCAATGCTTAGCGTTGCTTGCATTAGACTTTAATAATAATGACTTTTTGGCATTGTGCTATTATTCATTACACCTTATATGTATGCCTGGTATCCATGATTAATGCGTACGTACACTCTGTTGGGTCCTTGTGTTTTATTGGGGACTTCAACACTATTACAATTACACCTCACTTCTGGGCTTACTGCTGTACTCTAGTTCACATATTTATGTTATGTAGCAGGTTATGGTACATATGACTGTATACTGATTCTTTCCACAGGTTCAGTTTGGTTATACTATGGTGAGGACTTGTTTGCTACTACTGCATTATTCTGTACTTCTGTGATGGCTTGGTGGATAACTACTGGGATTGTGGTGTATAGGGTCCTGGGGTCGAGATCTGCCTGACTGTTTATTTTGTTGATGGGCAGAACAAGGCCCATTGGGTACAGAGTGGTTAAGGCACTTTTGAGCAGTTGCAAGTGGGTTTGCACGATGGTAAGCACTGTTAACCTGCTGTTACATCTGCTTACACAGTATTAGCTTTAGAATTGCTTAGCCAGTATGGGTATTGCTTACCGCCCCACAAACTGGCTTAAGCTCACTTACTAGTGCTTATATATGCATACTACTGCTTATTTGTGCTTACACCTGCTTACTTGTGCCTTATTCATTATGACACTGACACTTCACATGTGTATTTACTGCAGTACTCCAGTTCATAAACATATGTTTAGTGAGTTACGCAGCATAAATATTACTCATAACGTGCTTTGCCATGAAAAATGAAATCTGCTGCAGTCGGACTCGAACCAGGACTGCCTGCTCATAAGATGAATGCTATGCCCACTGCACTATTGCTATGCTGCTTCATTTGCATATATCTTCCTTGTTATCCTCTTCAGCCATTTAAGCTGCATTAACCGTAGCTAAGTGATGGGCACACCCACGCACTTACGATTAGCTTTAAACAGATTTGTAAATAAAAATACAAGAGTTTCTTTATTTTATTTATATATGCTGTTGCTATTGTACACAAGGGGGGCTGTTGGTGGGGATATGCGGTCACCTGTGAGCAGTCTCACTCATTGCATACCCCTTTCTGCTGTTCTGCATTGCGGGGGCATGTTTATTCTAGAGCTCTGCTCTCAGACACACCCCCTGCAGTCTTATATGCTCTGTGTAAGTCTAGGAGCTCAGGCAGCACACCTCAGTATTATGCATGGCACGCTGCCGTCCTGCTCCTAAATGGTCGTTTTTTATCCAGTGTTCATTCATGTACTTAATAGATGTACACAGACTTCATTCCTCCCCACAATCCAATTCCATTAAACAGAAAGTTCTGTAAATTATTTGAATCAGATTATAGTCCAACTAATAGCTGTATAGGGAATAACTTAAAATACACACACACACATATATATATATATATATATATATATATATATATATATATATATATATCCAACAAAACTTCATTTCAACTAAATAGAAACTTTGCCAATGAATGTAATTCATAGTAGTTCCAGATCAAATGAGTCATACACATCTCCTGTTGATATGCTTAGTGATGGTGCAATGGATTTGGAGGATGGGCTACCATGATAACTGCAAGGTGAGTTAGTCTGTTGGTGGGCTCTACTGGAGGAAGGTGATCCTGTCATTACTGATGTGACACTACTGTGTCACCATGATTATGACCTGGAATGTGAAGTTCTTCTAGGTGTAGATGTCCATTGACATGCCCTTTGAAAAATGTGTCATGATTGTTCATTCTGAGTACTGACATTACTGTCTGGAGAACCAGTGGTAGTATCATGTGATCTCCACCCATCTGTCCAGACAGTACCCCATCCCCTGCTTCTACTATGACTGAGTCCAGCTTGATTCTGATATGTCCTAACTAGTGTATGAATGGAGGCTGCAACTGGTGCTTTGTGCACTATGATAGCTTTATTCCTGCTCCCTGCTAATTCAAAGTAGTGGTGGAAATCATCACTCATACCCCGTAGGACTATGACAATTTCTGTCGCTCTATTGCAGTGGTCTGAGCCCTAAAAATGTTACAGCACATTTCTTGCTGGACAGCCAATGCTTTACCTGCCTGAGATAGTTGTAAAACATTCCTGCATCTGGCACGTCTTTGTAATGGTGTCACTGTGGACAATGTGGCCTCAGAATGTCTGCCATCATTCTCAATGTGCTCTTCTGTGTGTGGAGATGCTTCTAGAGGTGCAGGTTTTTTTTCTTCTGTACAAGCATGAGTGGAATGTTAGCTTCTGTTTGACTTTGTGATGCAGTGTCAATTTCTGCAGTTACTAATCTGTTGTGAGGTGACAGAACCTGCCATTAAACTTGGGGACCACATGCCACTTCCCCCAGGTTGCCTCATAAATACAATTATATTATCATCATCAACAGCAACACCCATTTTACTGCTGACTTCATCCATACTTACTGGTACAGTTGAACTGCTTGTTTCTGATGCTGAGTCTGTAAAAGAAATCATTTCAACTCATTAACAGCAATACAACAGCATACAGTATAGCATGCTTACTGGGGGAATGGAACACAACATGAAATCTACCTTCATTTTTATTATCTGCTGATGTACAAGGCTGACCTAATAATAATGAATTGTGACGTGTTTAATTACAGCACTGTTTGCCACCATTCAATTTTAAACATTTAAAAGCAGCTAATGAATGCAAATGCTGCTTTAGACTTTGCTTTAATGGAATACTGTCCATGCCACCTGCAATTATTCCAGTTGCACCAACTTATGAATCATAGTCATCCCCATGGATAAATAGAAGGTATTCATCATCTGAAAACTTAAGATTTGGAGTGCCCCAGTAGGCATTCTGGAAATTGCATTCTGCCTGGCCTTTCTTCTAGAATGTGCTACCATATCATTTTCCCTTTTCTTGCACTGTGAAAATGATCTGTTTTTGCCCCCAACTGCATTGATTTCAACAATTATTTGGCTCCAGGCTTGGTTGTTCTTGGCTTGTCCAGGTCCCAATTTACCAAAAAGAAGTCTCCCATATGTCCTAAGTACTGCCATGAGTACACAATTTTCCTCATGGCTAAAGTTATCATGTCTATACATTGCTTCCTTATTCTCTATGAGTATTACACAGAAAAAAAGGGGTGGGGAAGACGGCATCTGTCAGCCATTTGTCACAGGACTATTTGGATGACATCAGCTGTTAAAGTAGAAACCAGTGGCCTGTTATTCCTGCCACTCACATATATGAATTAATAAGCAACCAGAAATGTAATTTAAACTACACAACTACAATTTATTCAGTAATGAGAGTGCTTATATGAAAAAGAATCTGCACTACTATCTGCCATTGTCATGTATTTTTCCCTCAGTGTTAGTAGCAGAGCATCAGATTTATCACACATCTATTCCTGTCCTTTGTACACTAAAATTTCTCAAGTACAATAAGCATTTTTCCCATGTATGCACAATCACTACACTACACTAACTTCTTTAATGATCTAATGATCATTTACTAAAATTAATCCCCAGGATTCAGGAAGGCCGATTTTCTGTGCAAGAACAGTGTAAGAGCTCCTGCACAGAAAATGGCCGCCGAGCTGGTCAGGATAGTGCTGTTTTCACGTGCATGAATGGCCCTACACTGTTCTAGCACAGAAAACTGTGCTGCATGCACATCACCTCATTTATTGGTGAAAACCATACAAATGAGGTGATTTAGTGATTCATCAAGCTGCCAGGTCTCCGCGCTAGAAGAGTGTCAGTGCAGAAATATATTCTGAAAACAACTGAGTACATTTCTGCAACTGACAAAACGGAGGCATGACAGCTCATGAAAAACATGTATTATGTACATCAGACATATAAATGGCCAAATATAAGGCCACTGGCATTAAAAATTGATTAATTATGAAAATTAAACTTTTTTTTGGCTGATCTTAGCTGTTTAAGCATAGGGCAGCGGTGTGCAAATGGGATCATGCCGAAAATTTAAAAACATGGGAACACTCAATTTTAAGTTAAATCTGCATTTTGCCATTGTAGTCAATGGCTTGCAGAATGTAAACAATACCAGGGAGCACTGGTTATCAAGGGCGGAAAGTGTCCGTTTTAGTGCAGTGACTAACAACTTACACACTGGGGTATGCAAATGAGGGGAATTATACTGAATCATATATTTCTTCAAAGTGTCAGCTTGTACCTAACCATGTAGGTGCAGCAATACAACAGCGCAGGTCTAAGAGCTGAATGACTTCATAAGGGGTGTGTGTCATGATTGCTGTAAGCTCATTGGAGCTCTATGGCCCGTGTTTGCCATTAGCTAAGCATAGCTAAGGAAGGGGGTTTGTCAGATGTGCCTGAACAGTGTGTACATAGCCTAAATGGGTGTGCACGCTGTGCACCGGGTTTTAAACATAAACAAAAAAAAAAGAAGAAATGGCAGCACTATTTACATTTCAGCACTGGGTATGTGTGGCGCACCTCAGGGCTGAAATAGGGAGGAACTGGGAAGGGGAAACAGCAGTAGGAAGGCAATCAAGGAGAACTAGCATAGTTGGCAGGTGGAGTGTATCAGAATCAGCCAATTACACATGCAGCAGCCCAGCACACTACTATAAACTATGCAAACACCTTACAGACTGTTTTTCCCACAAACTCTACACAACTGGTGTACAGAGATGGGCGAGTTTTAACTGGCAAAACTAACTAAAAATGTTAGAGGCTGCTGCTGCTTTACTCCATCAATATGTGCTAGAGACTGAGGGTGGTGAGGAGGAGAATTCTGACAGCCAACCCAGAGTGAGGAGGAGGAAAAGAGTGTACAGACCAAGGGTAACGTACCAGGGTCTACATGAGCTGGAGACAGTAGAGCACTATAGGGTGGACAGGGACATTCTACAGCAAATCATTGAGCTGTGCCGGCCATGCCTTACACACAGAACTAATAGAGGGGAACCCATCCCAGTGGATACCAAGGTATGTGTAGGCTTAAGAACACTAACCACAGGTACCTTCCAAAGACCAAATGGGGATATCATGGGGGTCTGACAGGCATCAGCATCCAGGGTACTCCACCAGTTCCTGGATGCCATGACACCACATGCCAATGAGCACAAATATTTTCCCAACACATGTGAGGCATTGACCAGATGTATGTGTCTCTTCCACCATATAGCAGAATACCCTGAGGTAGTTGGTGCTATAGACTGCATGCACATCCACATCAAATCACCACCCGGTGACTGGGGTAGGGTCTACATAAACCACAAGGGCATGCCCTCCATCAACTGCAAGGTCATGTGTGTTACCCAGGGCATTATCATGAATGTGTGTGTTGGCAGCCCTGGAAGCTATCACGACTCCCACATCTGGCATTGATCACAGGTGTAGTAGGGTTTGCCAGGGGGACACATCCCATATGCCTATCTAGTAGGGGATACTGGCTATGCACTGGAGCCATGGCTGATGACACCCATCAGAAATGCACACACACCCGAACAAGAACCCTATAATGAGGCACAGCCACACTGCTTCTCAGCTACCCCATTGTCAGCAGTTGTACATACTCACTGTCCGGCTGTCAATATCTGTCACCATCGGAAAGCTGGACATGCCATGAATGGGGGGCCCATACATAGAAACAGTACACAGGTGGAAGTAACCTACACAGAGTGCATATAAAATAACTGTCAACTGCACACAAGTTTGGAAATATACATAGAGGTTAGAATCACATTAGTTGTCCCTCTAGTATGGAATACTGGTAGTCTGGCCAATCACTGACAGACTACAAAAGGCACAGTTATAAAGTAATGACAGGCTGCCCATGTCCACACACAAGCCAGCATAAGGGGAATGTCCCAGTGTATTTGTGAGTCAGATGCCAGTAGCTTCCATATTACACATGCACCCAGCTCACCCCACCATCAGCCACAGGTTTATCACAGGTCATAGCCTTGCTGTAGGGAATGAGTACAGCATCTCTGTATGGGAATACATACATGATGCTGCATGCTGAATAGGTGTGCAATGCAGGTGTGTCCCTAGCTGTAAGCAGCAATCCGACCACATCCAGACTTGTGGATCAGTATGAACAGGAACGATTGACAGGAACACCTCAACCACTTACCACTGTCACCCCAGGATAATCCACTGGCTTGCAGCCTGGGAACATATGACTGACAGAATGCACTGGCCTGCTACAGATGGCCTGCAGCACTTTCAAATAGCCTATAGTCCTCTGGCAAAGGCCCATGCTCACCCATAGTGCCAATGTACGGAATGTCAGGGGGTACTAACTAACAACCTAACACAGTAAACAGAAAACAAATGCAAGGCCATGCTGACAAATGCCTGTAGCATGCCTCCCCATGTCTTACTTTAAGAACTGTAGATCAGGCCATAAATACTACTGGGATAGAAGCCCAACTGTAGGGATACCTTGGAGATATTGTTTCATAATGTTAGGAAGATGAGAGAATAACTGGGGGTGTAGGAGCATGGATTTCATGGAATGTGTGAAGTCTGAAACTCTAATGTCTGCCCATACTACCCCCTGACTACAAACCCAGGAATGAATAGCCACAAAACTGCTTGTAAGCCACACTGTGAAGGTAAACTGACCAGATATACGAGTCCTGCCTATGGATAACCTAGGTGCAGCTGTACAGCTGAGAGGTATGGCCCCAGCAGGATATGGCCATTCCATTAAGATGAGAAAACCACAAAAAGGGGATTCCCAGCCAGCATACTACCAAGGTGCTGGACCATTTACACAGAACCAGCAGTCTATTGTCTGTTGCTACCCCTCCACAATGGCAGGAGTGTGCCAGAATGTGTAGTCTATATGCCTCAGAATATTGATCTCAGCTTCATTCGTCTTGTGTTTCCCTGGTAAATAACTGTGAGCAAAGAATGATATCTGTCAGTGGTTGATGATATGATACATCACAGTGTAAACAGTACATATGTCAGAAAATCTATGCTACAACCAACCATGTCACACAAGCAGCACAGACAGCAATAGTCACAGTATTCCTCTGCATGTTATGCCCATTGTGTCTCCTTACTGGCAACCTATCTACAGATATCTTGCAGAAACAGGTTGCTAGGTGTAGCTGTAGCACACAAAACCCTGAACTGGAGTCCAACTCTCCATGGAATGGATGCACACACTCAATATAGAAAGTCATACTGAGCATGCTCCTACACTTAGAGAAATGAAGCTTATGTCTGACAACAAAGTGGTCTATAGATATCTGTCATTCGCAGATGTCTGCACACACACACACCAAATTGTACACCACTGATACTTCACACACACATTGGACAGGAATACTCACACATATCTAAGGACAACATAATATAATATGTCAAACATACAACAGAGACGTGGGGAACAGAGAGACAGACAGTGACAGAGAGAATCCAGTTATGAGGCCTTTCCCATGCAGTACACATCCCATTGGCCTATTTCACATGATGTGTTGCTGTCATCCACTGTAGAAATTCCTTTTGTAAGCCCTCAGCCCTATAGTGTCAGTGGTGCTTGTGATAACTGAGTAACACTATAGTACAAATAAGTATCCATGTAGCAGTTGTAATCTCAGTCCTGTCAAATGTAAAGTTGTGTGTGTTTCTAGATGAATGAGTTTGAGGCCATTCACACTCACTACACTTCCCTTATCCCTCCTTTAGAACAGCTGCTGATGTCATTCACCTTCAAAGATACCTTTGGACAGCTGTCCAGTATACAAGCTTTGTGGTGCTTGTAATAACTGTGCAATGCTATAGTGTAGCAAGCTAGTTATGTAGGAGTTCTAATCCTGGTCCTGGCAATTGTGAAAACATGTGTGTTCATGTGAGACAGTGTGTATGTCTTTATAGAGACATGATTTTGAGGCCATTCACAGTCACTACACTTCACTTACCCCTCCTTTAGCACTGCTGCTGATGTCATGCACCTTCAAAGAAACCTTTGGACAGCTCTCCAGTATATAAGTTCTGTGGTTGTGCTGTTTGATACTATAGTGTAACAAACTAGCTAAGTATGAGTTCTAATCCCAGTCCTGGCAACTGTGAAAATGTGCATGCTTGTGTGAGAGAGCGTGTGTGTGTGTGGGTCTTCATAGAGACATGATTTTTGAGGCCATTCACACTCACTACACTTCCTTTACCCCTCCTTTAGCACAGCTGCTGATGTCACTCACCTTCAAAGCTACCTTTGGACAGCTCTCCAGCATATAAGCTCTGTGGCACTTGAGATAACTGTGTGATACTATAGTGTAGCAAATTAGTTAGGTAGGAGTTCTAATTCTAGTCCTAGCAACTGTAAAAATGTGTGCGTTTGTGTGAGAGAATGTTTGTTTTTGTACAGACATGATTTTGAGGCCATTCACACTCACTACACTTCCCTTACCCCTCCTTTAGCACTGCTGCTGATGTCACTCACGTCCAAAGATACCTCTGGACAGCTCTCCAGCATATAAGCTCTGTGGCACTTGTGATAACGGCGTGCTACTATAGTGCAAAACAGTACTTAGGTAGGAGTTCTAATTTCAGTGCCAACATTTGTAAAAATGGGTCTGTTTGTGTGAGTGTATGTATATCTGTAGATTGAAGTAATTTGTGTCCATACACAGCAAGTACATTTCAAAGTATAATACTTTACAATGGCTGCTGCTGTCACTTACCTTAGAGGTATGTTTGGACATTGTTCTACCTATAAACTCTGTGGCACATGTACTACATGTGTAACAATGTAGTAGCAATAATGACATAGGTAGGGGTTTGAATCTCATTCCTGGCAAGTGTGTGTGTGTGTGTGTGTGTGTGTGTATATATATATACATATGTTTGTACCTTAAAACTTTTGGTCCCATTTACACACAGTACATTTCAGAGTGCCCTACTTTAGCATTCCTGCAGATATCATTCACCTTAGAAGTATCTGTTGGCAACCCTAAACCATGTAAGGTCATTGGTGTGTGTGGTAAATGTGTAACATAAATGTCTGAAAACATAGACAGAGGTTCGTAACTCACTCCTGGCAAATGTAAGTGTGTGTGCATGTGTGTAGGATCAAGTATTTTATGAAATCTCTGACCCACTACATCACCCAATGCAAGTATTTACAAGGGCTGGTGATATTCCTCACCTTATAAAGTACCTTTCTGACAACATCCATTCTCTAAGCTCCATGGCACATGAAATAAATGAGTAACAGTGTAGTAGCAATACATGGATAGTTAGGGGTTTGAAACTCAGTACTGGCAAATGTGTGTGCGTGTGTGTGTGAGTGTGTGTGTATGTGTGTGAGTGTGTGTGTATGTGTGTGTGTGTGTGTGTGTGTGTGTGTGTGTCTGTGTGTGTCATCAATATCCTGTGTGGGTGGTGGTGTGATTAACAGGATCCATTGGAGGGGGTGAGTTTTGCTAAATTTTTATTTATTTATTCATTTGCTTTTGTTAACCAGGAAAGTCCACTGGGCTGAAATGAGCCCATTTTCAGTGGAGGCCCGGGGAGAAAAGCTCCAAAAAAATGCACAGAATTAAGATATTATTTAGAGAGTTAATAACAGCATTTAACAATATACAAGAGTAATAACAGCATTTAACAATATACAATAGAATAATATAGGAGTCAGAAGAGACAGTAACATAGGCAATGTATAGCAACATTTTGTGGAAACTTGGGTGCTCGGCAAGTATTCAATAGATCAGGCAGATAATGATAATCTGCACTTACACAATTTTTACACACCATATGAGGCAGGGTGAGGCACACTGTGCTGTGATTAAGGGTGAGTGTGCAATAGGGAGAGTGAAGAAGAGTGTGGGTATCTGAGAGATGAGTCAGGTTAGTAATCAGGTGACTGAGGAATTGGGGATGGTGCAAGGGCATAGCCAATGAGAGGAAATATGTTGGTAGAGTGATTTTTTTGAACGATGGGGCATTATTTATAGTCTGTAAAGAAGGTGGAAGGTCATTCCAGAGTTTAGCGACAGTGAAAGAGTAAAGGTATTGGCTTACAGGGAGTTTAGGTCTCTTAACTTGGATAAGTGATTGGTTTTCTGATCTTAGAGAATGGTTTGTTTGATAAAGTGTCAGAAGTGAAGCCAGGGCTGGGCATTTGGAGGAATTATAGATTAATTTGTGTGCTGTGGCTAGTTGTATGCAAGTTAGGTATTGTGGGAGTTCTAGCCAGTTCAGCGATTGTAATGAGTGACAGTGGTGGGAGGAATATTTTGCTCTACTAACGAATTTAGCAATTTTGTTATAGCAGCTCTCCATTTTATTTTTTAATCACGATTGGATGTTTGTCAGAATGGGGGCACCATAAAGAAGAGAAGGTAGGAGAAAAGTTTGGCCAAGTGGTTTTTAGTAGAGTAGTTTAAAAAGTGTTTATGTCGGTAGAGGGTACCAAGTTTTTGGTGTGTTTTTTTGATGGTGTTGTGGATGTGTTTGTCAAAGGTTAAGTTGTCATCTAAGGTTATGCCAAGTGACTTAGTATGGGAAACTACCTCTAAGGCAGTCTTGTTGGATGAGAAAATGATGAAATCAGATTTATTAATGGTGGTACTTTTTTTGGGTGTAAAGAGCAAGAGTTTTGTTTAATTTGGGTTGAGGGTGAGGTGATTATTTGTCATCCAGGCTTTGGTAATAGAAAAAACATTCTGGGTGATGGTCAGAAGCTCAGTTTCAGAGTTACCAAAGCAGATAATAGTAGAATCATCCGCGTATTGAATTACAGATGCATGAGTGAGAATAGAGTGAAAATCATTAATAAAAGTACTGAACAGGAGCGGGCCTAAGATGGATCTTTGGGGAACTCTGGTAGAAGTAATGAGAAAAGGAGAGAAAGAGTGCAACCGTTTGGTCGATTGTTGTCTGTTTTTGAGATAACTGGTGAACCAGTTAAGGACAGATGTGGACAAGCCAAGGTGTGAGAGGTTAGAAAGGAGGAGAGGATGGGAGATGGTTTCGAAAGCTTTAGAGAGATCAAGAAAAAGTGCAGAGAAAAGTTTACCATCATTGTAGCTATGGTTAACAGTGTCTAGGAAGGATAGAAGAGCAGTTGTAGTACTATGGCCAGGGTGGAATCCATGCTGAGTTGTGGAAAGTAGTTGGTTTTGAGATGGGTAATCCAGGAGTTGAATTTGAATACATTTTTTCATTATTTTAGAAATAGGAGATAAAATGGCTATAGGGTAGAAATTTGAGATGTCTGAATTATTACTGCCTTTATGTAAGGGTATGATATAAACTTTCTTATAAATGGATGGTACATAGGCTTCTTGGATAGATCTATTTATGAGAATACTTATGGGGTAGCTGATGGATTTGGCAGACATTTGAAGGTATTCTGGGGATAAACTGTCTGGTGTGGTGTTACCAGGTTTGAGTTTTAGGAGGAGTTTAGAAATAGTGGAAGTGGGAATGTGAGAGAAGGAGAAAGACTGGTGGGAAGGCTTTTTTTGGGTATGGTTTGTAGAAGTGGGGTTGCTGTTGTGAGTAGCTGTAGGAAAGGTGGAAGCAGGTTTGGATATAGTGTCTATGAAGTAGGAGTTGAAATGTATAGCTAGTTCAGCAGGGGTTTTGTCAGGGTTTGGGGCAAGGATGGCTTTTGGTGTCAGGGTTTAATAGAGTGGAGACTGAATTCCAGAACTGTTTTGGGTTATAGTTGTTTTTGTTTTGGAGATGGAAGTAGTACTGTTTTTTATCATTAATAACTAGACCCTTTACTTGATTGAGGTGTTGTTTGAAAAGCTGGAGATCTATGGGGTTTTTACTATTATGCCATTTTTTCCATGCTCGGTCTCTGGTATTCATAAGTTTTTTTGTGTCTCTAGAAAGCCAAATTGCATGATTTCCTTTGATTCTCTTATTCTGGAGGGGGGCCATTCTATTGAGTATACTGAGGAAAGTTGAATTGAAAAATTCAACTGCTTCATCTAGAGGCAAATACCTTTGCATGCTCCAATTGATTTTGCTTAATGTTTCATTGAAGCTTATGGGGTTGAAGTTAGCCATCTGGAGGGTCTGTACTGGTCCTCATGTAAGGTTGAGGAGATGGCACGTGTTATATAGGTGGGCAGATGGTCACTGATATTGCAGGGAAGAGTTCCTACAGATGTAATTTTGTTGGGATCGGACACTAAGACCCAGTCAAGTAAGGTGCCTTTGTTAATGTTATTGCTAGGCCTGGTTATGGTAGTAAAGAGCTGAGAGAAGTTATAGAGGTTGATGGCAGCATTTGGAGAAGGATTTGTATGGTCTAGCCAATTTATGTTGACATGCCCTAGGATTATAGTTTCACTGTGAATATTATTTGAGGTCCAGGCTAATATTTCTTCTAAGACAAACATTGTTGCCTGGTAGGATGTAAATGGCTATCATTCACAGACTTTTAAAATCATTTAGTTTTAGTTATGCAATGATGAGTTCAGCTGCAGAGAATTGGGGAATGAAGTTTGGGTAAGGAATGATGGTGAAAGAGTTAGGATAAAGAAGAGCAACTCCTCCCCCTTTCTTGTGGGGTCTATCAGACCTTAGGCAGGAGAAACCTGGAGGGAGGAACTTTGTGTCTTTTACATATGGTTTTAGCCATGTCTTCGTTACAGCAATTATGTTGGGTCTGGAATGTGCTATCCAGACATGGAATTCTGGAATTTTGTTTTTGATACTTTGTATATTAATGCTAGTGAGCTTTAGAGATTTATGGGGTTTGGGAGGTGGGAAGGTAGTTGAAGTGGGTCCTGGGTTGGGGTGAATGTCTCCACATTGGGGAAGTGTGGATGTAGTGCTTGAGTGGTGCTGCTGAAGCAGTTTATAGAGTAAAATTGAGTTATGAAGAGTGTAGTTTGTAGAGTTAGCTATATATGTGATAGGATTGTATGTTTGAAGACTAATAATGTGTTAATGGAATAAAAACTAGGAGATATTGTGGAATAGGAATTGTGTATACAAGCTGTGCAAGAGGTGGGTTTTGGTACTGTATGAGTAGGATGTAATTGTGTAAGGTGTAGAAGTAGTATGAGACATAGTGAGAAAAAAAAGAAGTGGTAATACAGTGAAGTGTATTAGTGACATTGGTGAATGTTTGGTGAATATAGAAGTACCAGAATAGGATGTGGGAGAGAAAGGGTTGGGAGTGATGAGTTGAAGCTGGTTGTACTACAGTTGAAAAGGTGTTTGTTAACTAAGGTAGGTGGGATGGGTTAACAGTGTGAGGTTTATGTTGATTGAGTGTTTGAGTGTGGGATGGGCTTAGAGTGGGGTGTGTGTTGATTGCTTGCTTGAAACTGGGTGGGGTATGGCTAAGTATATAGGTAATTGATATGGGGGTGGATTGGAATGGGGGTAGTGTAGGGGAGCGAAGTGAGCCCGAGTGAAGCGAGGTGGAATGGAGCGGGAAGGCCCAACTCGACTTGCAAGGTGGGACAAGATAAACAATCAGTAAGGTAGGTTGAAGTAGGGATGATAGCTTGGAGTGCAGAAGGGAGAGAAAGGGGAGGTAAGGTTACTGACTAATGCCACTGTGAGTGCATTCAGTAGTAGGATGGTAGTGAAACCTGATCTAGAGCCCTACCTAGGAGGTAAGAGCTGGGGAAAAAGTATCAGGAGTCTAAGTAATGAAGGTAAGCAGCATTGTAGTTTAATGGCAGGGATAATGCCAGTTACTGTGTTCCACTATTTATTTATAGTGAATAGAAAAAATAACTGCTTTGAAGGGACGTGGGTAACTTTACAGTAGACAGCAATACTGGAGAATTTAAATAACTGTAGGACACAGTTTTGCTTACAAGATGAGTTGTTAATCTGGGCTAAGATTCAGCTGTTTAGTGGTGTTCTGCTGCCAGCTAGTGGCAGTTAATTTCAATGGTAGGGATTGGGAAAAGGAGGGGGGACCTTGTAAGTGTGCAGGCTAAGCCAATATAATAAAATTAAGTAAAAGCACTAAGAATTAGATGCAAAAATTAGTTAACAGGGAATACACCTACATAAGACTATTGCAGGGAGTAAAAGTCCCAGGGAGTTTGCCTTTTCAGCTTTTGCAGAATAATTTTCAGAAATTCTTCACTTGGGAGGGGGAGCAGCTATGAGTGAAGCAGACCTAGAGATAAAACTATTTCAGACAGTAAAACTCCCAGTAATGACTCCTTTTGCCCTCAGTTATTTGCAGGATAATTATCAGAAATTCTTTACTGGGGGGGCAGCCATGAGTGAAGTACAGCTAGAGCAGCATGCATGCACACTTCTCAGGGGTCCTGGTGGGTAGAGGCAGTTTATTTATTGTATTGATGACCTAGTATATGTCCTAATGTCCACATTACAAGGCCAACAGTTGTCAGACACCATAGACGTTGGTGTAAACAGTCAACAGCCCTAAATGTGTAATGCCATGTGCAATGACTATGTGACAGTATGGAATAGTTAACAAAATAGGCAACCCTTCTAATACTCAGAAACCACTCTCCACCCAGGAATCATACACAACCTCACTTGGCTAGGCATCAACCACTATATCAGTAGTTCTCATGCAAACTGCCTCACAGATAGTACCCACAGTGTGATTGCAGTGAACTCCATGTCAAACCTATGACCACACATGACTGTTGTCACACAGGGTATGGACCCATGTCCTCTCATGTTTGGGATCTAACCTTCCAAGGTGCAGGAGAACACAAAGGCACCCTGGCTGGAAATGTTTGCATACAACAGTAAGGTGGGTGGTAGCATTCCCAATCCATGTGATGTTGACATCATGCACAAAGGCAACTTGACACCTATGACTGTTGTCAGAACCCTCAGTAGCCCAATCAATTTGCACAGTGGGCCTTTTACCATGTTCCCCACTGGACACCTGCAACAACTGTACAGTCTGCAAACGTACCCCACAAAGGGAATACCATTGCCTTATACACATGCCCTGTATGGACAGACTCCAATA
Source organism: Protopterus annectens (assembly GCF_019279795.1). Classification (NCBI taxonomy): domain Eukaryota; kingdom Metazoa; phylum Chordata; order Ceratodontiformes; family Protopteridae; genus Protopterus; species Protopterus annectens. The sequence continues at coordinate 1,896,404,942 of NC_056733.1, read as the reverse complement.
ACTCCAATGAATCCCTGTATCATACTGTCTATGTTGGTGCAACCACTACCTCAGTTACACAGCCATGTCTCACCAAACTAGGTCAGTAATGCTACATCTTAAGTTACCAATCTGTCCACACAACATGCCCCATAGACCTCAAGCACACTTCCACACTTCAAAGGACATGCTTGTGGGACAGATACACAACCCAGACACTGTCCATGTTATGAAATATAAATCACATACATGTGAGGCAGTGCACATTACTGGCCACCCACAATAGAAATCTGGATGAGTGGATGGGGAATACAATATCCACCCCTGGGGACCACTCCAGTGACTATACTCCTGAACCTCACTGGGAACTATTATCATGTGGTCTGATGCCAGAGTATTCCTTTGGGGCTAGCCTTGTAGAGCCTTCAGGCCCATTCACCTACTACACACCTATGAAGCAATGAACCCATGGATCTCAGTATTGGCAAGTGTGTGTGTGTGTGGGTATGTGTGTGTGTGTGTGTGTGTGTGTGTGTGTGTGTGAATAGCAATACCATTGCATTTGGTTGATGAATATCCCGTGTCTGTGGTTATTCGCAGTTGGTGGTATGCCCAAACCACAGCACGTACCATTTTCCACTGTACAACAGATGTAAATCAACATATACCTATGTACAACCCTCAGCCCTATAATCTGTGAGGCATATGCAATCACTGTGTTACAGGCCTGGGAAATCCATGCAGATACAGCTGTACCCTGCCTAAGACATTGTAGATGTGTTACCACATTGCCATACCCCTTGGTCTTGCTGTAGGGCCACATCTTGGTGACACACATATGCCTAAAACAGAAACAGGATACAGCATGTGAACACATTCACTCAGCCCTTCACTTGTGGGGGGAGAGAGGGGTAAAGCTGGCACTGAATGTGTTGCCAAGACTGTGGCTAATATCTGTTGCCTCATGATAGGTATTACCATTGTGCAGTAACTTACAGCACTTATGTTTAATGCTGTGGAGGTTGTTGATGTAACTACCAAAGGCTGTTGTGATTGTTGTTGGTGTTTGCTGCATTTCTGCCTTCATAGATGCCTGTAGGGTATTCCATGAGGAATCACATGTTGTGTTTGAGGCTAATAAGGGAGTTCAACAATCATGGGACACCACCTTTCTCCACAACAGTGTCCTCCTTCTGTTGTACACTTTAGTAATGGCAGGAGACCATCACATTGTATCCCAGTGTTTGGAGGACAGTGTCTGGGTTCTGTTGGCTCTGGCTAGTGCCATGCATTCATGTACCTGTTTATACAGTGCATGTGTGTATGAGTCGACAGTCATGCAGCTATTTCACATTGCCATGGGTGCAGTGAGGTCATCCACCCCTGTTTTCATGGCTGCACAGTCAGCTTTGGAGAGGTTATGCAAGGTGGTTACCTTTGTGGGGGGTGTGGCTGGCATATTGAGTCCCATGTTGATTATAGGCTATGTGGATTTCACCATGCAGGGCCTGACAACTGTGGATGAGCTACAGTCCCATATTTAAGTAAACACAGGTCATGGTTGGTGCATCCTCTACTGAGGGTCAGTATGAGCCGGTCCAGCATCCTCTACTGAGGGTCAGTATGAGCCGGTCCAGGGCATTGAAAATGGTGCTTGGCTATTTTTACCAGGTGATGGAGGGGTAGTAGAAGTCTCATACTATATATCTGTTGCGTTGGACCATCATAGATGGCAGGGTGTTGAGGAATGTGCATTTACAGTCTAGGGACATAGATGTGGACCCATAGCAGGCTATAGTCTGGATTGCACTATTACCCCAAGGCAGTTGTACTGGAAGTATTTCCAATGCATTCTGCTGGAATACTAGTCTTGAGGTGTTCCTATCCATAATGAATATGGAGACACCACCACCTGTGGAGGCATGGTGTGGTCCATGCTTGGGGGCTGACAGCTGTGTAATGCATTATAGCCTGATACTGCAGGGCTGCTGTCTGCTGCTGTGAACCACCTCTCCATTACAGCAGACATGTTAATGTCCTCCACTCTGAATGCTTTGAGTGACTGCATTCTGATAGTCTACTGTTGAGCAGCATGACCCTTAGATTGCATACATGTCTAGCTGTTATGGTGGCAATTACATTAGGAATGCTGCCTAATAAGGCATCATAGGACCGGCAAGACACTTAGCCAGTACCTAGAAACCCAGCACTGACAAATGTAGGACATCTATGGCAAGTCATTGGGTTCTGTCAATCATGTCATCCCAAGCAGAGAGGTACTGGATGCCCTGAAATGACAAAACACATAAGCCAATGTTGCAGTCAATCATCTGTCAATAGTACCGCAGCATCATTCTGGTTGATGGTGGTACGCTTCTCATGGCTACTGTCACACCTGCCTGGGCCACAATCAAAGAGTTCAATCATATCTCTTGTCATGTAGTCTAGGGAGGTGTTTCCCGAGTCATTCACACCCACATGGATACAGAGTGATACTCATAGCTGTTGTGGAGTGCCATGACTGGCTGTGTTATGTGTTAGATGTTGGACGTGATAGATTTTTGGCTGTTACCTGCTCCATATTCAACTTAATGAGTGGGATATGTGTGTGCCTCAGTATTGAGTTACCCATGATCACTGTATTGTGCAAGGTGGTTAGCCTTAGGAGCTTAGATTAAGAGGCACACTGTGTAGGTGAAATATGTGTCCCTTGGCATGTGCCATGTCATGGTGTCTGAGTAAGTGTCTGTCTTGCTGGTCTGTGCTGTTTGGGTAGATGTCCATTGAGTACCTCTGTGAAGGTGGGTGTGTGGCTTTTCACTGTATGTCATGGCTGCTAAAGTGGGTGGCATGGTGAGCTATGTGTTCCACATGGTGTGCTGCAGGTGTTGATCTCATCATCTTGACTCACTAGTCCAGTCCTTACTGGAGAGTGCATATGTACACATTGGGTGATATATGGATAACTCTCACAGGTCTGAGTGTTTGGAGTTTAGAGGGGAGGGTTGTCTGTGTACATGAGGCAGTTGCAACAGTGCCTCAGAATGGACAAGTGCACTAGGTTAATAGGTGAAAACACAGACAAATGCCCTTCAATCATGCCAGGAGGGGTGGACATAACTAGTAAGTACTAGGGCTACCTCTGTGATGAACAATTACTGCTGACAGCTCCCAGGTGTACCACACTTCTTGACACAATAACCTGGTGAAGTGCCAAGCCATAATGCTATTTGAAGTGCAAGACAGAAAGAACTAGCACAATGTAAGGGTGGAACTGAAAGTAGACTTTCTGCCACCTGTAATACTTTACCTCAGCTGTGCAGTTATCAGCAGCTTTGGCCAATTCAGTAAGCTCTGTAGCATGTGCGGTAGCTGAGTAACACTGTAGTAAACATAACTAGATAGGCAGGAGTTCTAATCCTAATACTATCCAAGTGTGGTGTTCTTGTATGTGTGTGTGTGTGTGTGTGTGTGTGTGTGTGTGTGTGTGTGTGTGTGTGTGTGTGTGTGTGTGCGTGAATCATGCACTGTCTGGCTTATACCATTTTTGACCTGTGTACTAACCTTACATTTTCCCTCACCCCAAACTAGTAGTCCTGTTGATGCTATCCACCTTAGAAGTACCTCTGGAGAAGATGAAGATGTATATGCTCTATGGCATGTCTGATAACTGTGTAACACTATGGTAGCAATACCTAGATAGGCAGGCATTCTAATCTCCCTACTGGCAACTGTTTGGATGTGTTTGTGTAAGAATCATGTAGTGTGTGGGTTACACCATTTTTGACCTGTGTACTACCCTTTACACTTCCCTCACTCCAAACTAGTAGCCCTGTTGATGTCATCCACATTAGAAGTACCTTTGGACTAGGTGGAAGTGTATAAGCTCTGTGGTACATTTGATAACTGCATAGCACTATAGTAGAAATACCTACATAGGCAGGAGTTTTAATCCCAATGCTGGTAGCTGTATGTGTGTGTGTTAAGATCATATATTGTGTGGCTTATACCATTTTGATGTGTGTACCATATATGGCTCGTGACCACCTCCCACTGCCATTACTTTATATAGTGTAGTAATAGCGTCTGCCTCACATGCAGCAAGCTAAACCATTGTACAGACCTCTGTACATATGTGTCCAATATCCAGATGTTTGCAACCTATACATGGTCGGAAATGGTCTGTGTGCCATAACAATGCCCATGTATGTGATATTGTAGACAAATAGGCCACAGTGAGTGTACTGACATGTATGTCAGCATGAGGTATCATACCTGTCTGAAACATCATGCTGATACGATGTCTGCCACCCTCACAGGTGGCCAGCCTTGTAGGTGCAATACATGAGTCCGGACGCTTGGTTTTACAAGTAAACTGTTCATGTTATGGGTCACATTAAAGGCTGAAAGAGGTGTGGACTGACATATTGTGGTCCTAATGAGTATGTAACAGGAACACCTTGCATCATAAAAGGGGTGTGTACACAATTTATATCCACTGTATACCACTAATGTGGCACACATGTCCCGTCCAGCCCATTTTGCTGGCCTCTGTCCAGTCATCTTGGCACTAACAAATTGTGAGGTATGCTACAGGAATGTGGAATTTATGTCAGATAGGCCCCAGTGGTGACCACTGTGATGCAATGCAGTTAACCCCATCACAAGTGAACATGCACATAAAGCAATATTGCTATTACATACAGAAATATAGCTATTATTGATAGCTGTGTGCGTGGTAAATTGCATGTCCTTCACATGATTAGGCTATTGCCAGGCAACAACAGAACAATGTCATACTCTCCAGCTTTAGGCAGGCTGCTGTCCCATATGCGGACCTGGGGGTCCTAGGTAGTTGTGAGAGGGAGTTATTGTCAGCAGACTCACATGTGGCCTTGGTATAGGATGGATGCAGCATGTCTGCACATTTACAGTACTAACCCCAATAATACACAATGTTCTGTCCTCACCATAGATGTGCACCTCTGTGCATTAGAAAACCCCATCCACAACTGCAATTGGACCTGACACATGGATGTATATACAATACAGATACATATATGTGTGATACATTAGTGTATTCATCCCCACTGGGCCCTTACCTGCACGCTTCTCATCCAGTGTGTGTGTGTGTGTGTGTGTGTGTGTGTGTGTGTGTGTGTGTGTGTGTGTGTGTGTGTGTGTGTGTGCGTGTGCCTCCACAATGTTTTCCTTAGCTTCATGGCTTGTGTGTTGGGCGGGTGCCCCAAGGTTGGTGATGAGCTCCTCGGTGGGTGTCAGTGGGGGGTGGATGACTGGGCCCCACCTGTGACTAGCCGGTCCTTCACTATGGCAGCAGCCTGTTGATGGGCATGGCGGATGAGGTTAGTTGCCTGATGCTGCACCTGCTCATAAGGTCTGCTATGCAGCCCAGCATCATTTACCCTGTGGACCAGATTGTTCCACAGGGTGGTCCTCTCCTGCACATCTTCTGCTCTCCATACAAATAACAGGGCATAATGTTTGATCACATATTGGGTGATGATGTCAGTTTCCCCAACAGAGAATGCTGGTAGGTGAGCCATCTGCATGTTACTTGGAAGACAAACAGGAAAAAAGTCACAGGATCTCATACGGTTGTCAAATTGCACATCAACAGTGGATATTACTTGCAAATAATCCAAACTACACCATAACCCTCCAATCTATCATGGCTATAGCAATTTGCATTACACTCCTGGCCCTGAGCTATTCTATTCCCCCCAATGTTGGACACTTAATTGCATAAGCCTGTATTCTCCATTCATATCTGTGTAGAGGGTTGACAGTGGCCATCTTCCAAGTGGATGGTGTGTGGATGTTGGCAGGTCTGTGTTTGATTGTGGTGTGTGATGGAGCTGTGAGCACATGCCTGAGTTCATGTAGGAGGTAGACAGTGATGTTATATTGCCCCATGGGGATTTGTCATTCTTGCCGTCAGTAGGCAATATGTCCATGCTCACCATTGCTGAGGGGAGTAGTGTGGTTGCTGTGCATGTTTCCCATACAACTGGGGTGGACAGGGCGGTGATGTTCCCACCTAACCTGTCTGATACAGGTTACCTGTATTAATGACGTGTGTATGAGGTGTTCCTTACCCCCAGTACAGAGTGAACTGGTTGTTTCCTCTGAGACTGACATCATATGTGGAGACACTGTTGCAATTGTCCTTGGTGGTGTGGATATGTCTGATTTGTAGTCATAGTTAGCCTTACAGGAAGTCACCTGTGAACTTACATTCTTGCTCAGATAGAGGTGGACGATTCCAAGTTGTTGCCTGCACCTATGTGTCCCTGGATAGCCAATATAGCAACCTATTATGTGGTTTGTGTATTGCTGCTGTCCACCAAAGGGGATTACTCTACCTTATTCAAGGCTGGTTATACAGGTCAAGTACTGCTGAGTCCATATAGCTACAGTGGATATAAAGAGTACACACCCCTGTTACAATGCCCGGTATTTGTGCAGTTGGAGCATGACACCACAATAACTCATTTTAAAACAATTCCCATCTTTAATGTGACCTGTAGCCTGTACAATTCAATTGGAAACATAATCTGGTCTGTGAAAACATATGGAAATAATAATCAGTACAATAAGCCAGTTGAATGAGTGTGCACACCCTTAAACTGATATGTTGTGTATGTACCTCTTGAGATGGTTACAGCATTAATTCGTCTTGGTTTGGTTTCTAACATTATGGCACATCTTCACTTGGCAATAGTTGTGCACCTTCCTAGAAACACCTTTGATTGATTTTCAATGGAATTGTACAGGTTAAGGGTCACATTCAAGATGAGAAACATTATGGAATGATTTTCTCTGGTCTCATTGCCATACAGTACACAAACCTTGCATTCCAACAGGGGTGTGTACACTTGTGATATCCACTGTATATAGGTGTTGATATAGTTGTTAGTGATAGGCATGGACAGAGGGTCATAACACAGTTCGACACTTCTCAGAGAACTACCTGATAATCATGCCTACTCTAGTACCCATAACAGTGTCAGGGCAATGCAACAACCAGTAGCTGTACATATTTATGCCTGTTGTATGCATGGACGCTGATATTACACACATGTGCAACATGCACAACCTATGTACCTGACTGCGTGAAACCCATGTGATTAGTTTTGTGCCTTCCAGATGAAAATACACACACATACATGTGGTCAGGGGATACCTGGTATAATTTCTGTTCTATGTTAGCATGGCACACTGTATTTACAGTCTTGCTGCTCAATCATACTTCTCGACCTGTTATAGCACTTTGTCTGGACAATGGCACACATAAATGGATGACAAAAGAGACATCAGTATTGATACTTTATTAATATAGCTGCACCATACATTAGTAAGTTGATTGCACAGTAGGCTTTGACATCATTGTGATAACCTGGAAGATGTCTAACAGTCATAAGTAGACTATTATGTTACAATGACATATCTCACAGACTTGCCAATGGTTTGGTTGACATAACACAGGTATATGTGTATGTGAATGCAGATATCAGTCATAAATCTGACTAATTTCCAGCAGAACACTGTGCAGTTGAATGTTATTAATTCAATATATCACATGCAGTTCAACACACATGTCTGCAACAGTACTTTACTATGCACATGCCCTATACAGGTCTCTTAGCTTTACAAGACAAACATGTATCATACTCATATTCACAGGTAACATATGGATATGGTCAACATCCCATTAACTGGCCTAGCAGTGGCAGTGACAACTGTTTGACAGACACCCCAGTGGTTGTCATATGTGAGCTGTCCTTTCCCAGGGTGAGTCAGGCTCCTGAGCTGTGATCCTACCTCACAACCTCTTAGAGCATCATATCTGGACAAAGCCTAAAATGATGGGGGATAAATAGGGACATACTTTAAATATTCCTGTTACAAACTTAGGAAGTTTGTAGAATGATACATTTGGCATTACTGTGAATATTCTTAAGGATGTGGAGTCTTAAACTCAAGTGTTTGTCATTACTTGATGACTTCAGTCCTCAGCTATTTGCTAGAAAAGTACAGATATCAGGAGGAACAGACAAAAAATATGATGGGAAAATCTGGACATTCTGTGAAGATCTATACAGTTGAGAGGTATGGCTGTGATCTCTCCCACTGCAGACAGGGCCAGATGCTATGGCCATAGCAGCTGTTCAGCAGGACATTAGTACAGCAAATCTGGTTGGGACATATATTCTTCCAAATCATATTACCCATTATTACAGGCCAGGTACTACATTCAAGTACATGCTTACATGTTCCACTTAGCTTTTCTTTTTCTCCTTCTTCTCTTTTCCAGTTTATGTTTTATTTGTTTTCTCTCTCTCTCTCTCTCTGCACTACATAGGTAGAGTTGGTTTGAATAGGTGGCAGCATGGCTTTTGTAGGTGATGCTCATGACCAGGTGATGGCCTGTGCACCTATTGGTGTTCCCTACTTACTAATTGCATGCAGAGCAGCTGTGCAGTTCTTCCAATAGCCAATGTCATGGCAACACACTCCTATAATTGAGTACTCCATGTGGGCATCCTTTCCCTTACTTGTGAGGAAGACATCCTGGAGTTGTGTGGGTTACAACCTCTTACAACAAGACTTGTGGAGACAAGCCAGCTAAATGGTGGAGAAGGTTCAAGACTTAGGGACAGAATGAGTATTGCTGTTATTTGTTTGCATTACTGCTAGTTTAACCAGGTTTGTCTGCACATGCTACTTATGCATGGCTTTCAGTCTGACAAAGTTCTGTCTCTGCATAGCTCTCAATTGTAGGGCTATCCACATAATGGCCACAGGTTAGCCTGTTATGTTTGGTCTATTCCCCAGACAGGTGTTGTCCTTCGCAAATCAGTAGCATACTCTGGTGATTGTAATCTGTAAATGCTAACATCCATTTGTTTTTCTGACTTTATATCCTTCAGAAAAGATATGTTACAACAAACCCTGTAACAACAGCAACTTTCTCAGTATATAATAGCAATATTTCAAGTATGGTCATGTATTTGGGCCTCTGCCCACCAATTATGTCAGGCTTTTTCCAGATGTCATATAGTAGGAGATTGATAGGTATAATGGTCTATCATTATTTAGTGGTGTCATTCCTGCTGAGGGGAAAGGCTGGAAAACATGTTGAATCCTGTACATTCAAGAGTTTGATGTATAGAGAATGCTCTTAGATGCCCTTGTAACATATTTTATGTGGGAGAAAAGTAACATGTTTTAAAACTAGGCTGGTGGAGCATGTGAGACATATTACTGATAAGATATATGACAGTTCTATAGCAGTACATTTGAATAAATCTCACCTTGGGGACAGTAGTGGGTTCCAAGGTATTGTTTTGGAAAAGGTCTGTTCCTCAGTTTGATGAAACTTTCATAAAAGGACAATTTTATTATTATTTACATTTGTTGACTGGGAAAATCTGACTGGACACAGGTCCTTTTAGAAAAGCTCCACAATAAAACAATTAATTAAAGTTACAAGAAGTATAGGTAGGTTTTGTTTAACAATAGTAGTAAACAGTTATAGTTCAAAATGAAATTAAGTATTTAGTTAAACGGTACAACACTTATATCACTAATGCCATAAAGACTAGCAAGTATTTTAATAGCTGAGCTAGCAGCTATTACCCTTGAATAACAGTGGCTAAGATTACAGCTGAGATATAGGTTTACAAGCAATGTATTTGGCTGCAATTCGAGGTAGTTAGAGGGTGGAAGAAAGGGATTAGAGGTTGGGGTAGAGATGTTAGAGAGGTTTGTTACAGGGGCATGCCCAGTGCTCTTTTAGATGAGATTTTAGAGCAGCTTTGAAGTTAGTGTGTGATGACACATAAGTTATAGTGTGAGGAAGGGTATTCCATAATTTTGCTATGGAGTAGGAGAAGAGAGCTTCTCCAAGCAGAGTTTCTGGTTCTAGTTAACTGTAATTGATTTTCGTTGCTGGAGTCTAGTGGTCTGGTGTTATGATAGGGTTGGAGTCGATTTTGGATGGAGAGGACTTTTAGAGGATGATTTAGTAGTTTGTAGGTTGGTACCATTGAAGGAGGTGAGGGAGTTCTAGCCAGTCTAGTTCAGTAAGTGAGGTGCAGTGGTGGCTACGGTAGTTTGCACCAGTGGCAAACCTTGCTATTTTGTTGAAGCAAGCTTCACGTTTACCTGACTCACTTTGCCTCAGGTTGGTAAATATTGGAGAAGCGTAGAGTAAGGTGGAGATAAGGTGGCTATTTGCAACTGAAATCTTGGCTGTTTTGGTGAGGATTTGCTTATTTCTGTATAAAGCTCCTAGTTTTTTGTGTACTTTTTATGGTTAATGAGATGTGGATGTCAAACTTGAGGTTATTGTCAAGTTCAACTCCAAGTAGTTTGGTGTGGTCTGTTGGGGAGATAATGGTGTTTTCATTGGCTTTAATATTAAATTGGTGGGTGTTTAGATTGTGTTTGGTGGGTTGGAAGATGAGGAGTTTTGTTATGTTTGGGTTAAGTATTAATTGTACATCTGAAAGCCAAGTTTCAACTGAGGAAAAGGCTTCCCGTGTGGTCTTTTGAAGTTCAGGTAGGGAGTGGGCTGAGCAGATGATGGCAGAATCATCTGCGTACTGTATGAGAGTGGGCACTTTGGTAGCAGAGGCTAGATTATTAGTGAATATGGAGAAGGGATGGATCCTTAGGAAACCCCAATTGAGACAGGGAGTTGGGGGGATATATAATTATGCCAAACAATGGATTGATGGTGGTCAGACAGGTAGCTCTGGAACCAGTATGAGACAGATTGAGAGAAGAATAGAGTATTGAGGACAGTGATGAGTTGTTTATGAGAGACCATGTCAAATGCTTTAGATAGGTCTAGGAAAGTTGCAGAGGTGAAACAACCATTGTTTTTATGCTGAAGGATTGTATTAATGAAAACAAGTAAGGCAGTGTTTGTGCTGTGGTATGGTCGGAAACCATGTTGTGTGTTAGATAGTAGGTTGTTAGCAAAAAGATAGTTTAGAACTTGAGAGTGTATGAATCTCTCAAGTATTTTTGATAGAGGAGACAGAATTGCTATGGGCTGGTATTTGGTGAATTCTGTGGAGGGCCCACCTGTGTGGAGGGTGATAATGTGGGATATTTTCCATTGTGAGGGGACATAGCTTTCAGATAAAGATCGGTTAATCAGGATGCATCTGGGTAGGTTAGGGCTTCAGCTGCAATTTTAAGGTGCTCAGCTGGGAGGTTGTCAGCTGCTAGTTTTGTGGGCTTTAGTTTCGATAAGAGTTTTTTTATGTTGGAAGTAGGGATAGGAGAGAAAGTGAATGCAGTGGGTAGGTTACTAGGTATAGTTGGAGGGGGTAGGGGAGAGGGGTTGTGTTGTTTTGCAAGTGATAGAACGGTTTGTGTGAAGTGAGTGTTGAAAGAGGTGGCAATGTTTTCAGTGGAGTTTATGTTTGGTGGAGGGGTTCCTACTTTTCCTGTGTGGAGGATGGAGTTGAGGGTTGACCAGAATTGTTTAGGGTTGTTTTGGGTGGAGTTCAGAACAGACTGGTAATATAGGAATTTGTCCTGTTTTATTATTTTTTTGACTTTGTTACATAATTCACATAATTTCTGTCTATCAGAGGGTTTTTTGTCTTGTGCCAGTGAGTCCAGGCTCTGTCTCAGTTTTTAATTTCTGATCTAGTGGCTTTTTGTAGCCATGGGGAGGACTGGGCTTTAACTCTAGTAAATCTTGTGGGCGCATGGGTGTTTAGGACTTTAAGGAAGGTGGTATTGAAAAATTGGACAACGTCATCAAGGTTGAGGTATTTTAGTGAAGTCCAGTTGTAGTTTTTTGGGGCTAAGATGAAGTTGTCAGGATTAAACTTTATTTGCTGACAGGTAATGGGTTTAGCCTGATATATGTGTTTTTTGAATAGGAAAGTTGGGATATCACTGAGGCTATCCGGTAGGCAGCCAACTGTGCATGATTGGGGGCTCTTGCTGAATATTATCCAGTCAAGAGTAGAATGCTTGTTGGAATTCTTATTTATTCTGGTGGGTGTCTGGATAAGTTGGAAACAAACATGAAAATTTGGATAGTGGGCTGGATGGTGATTGGAACAGGATAGCCAGTCTATATTAAAATCACGTAATATTATGATTTCTTGTGGAAGGTGATGATTTGCCCAGCTGAGGAGGTTTTCTATTGGAGGAATATTGTTGCCAGGTGGGAAGTAGCATCCTATTATGTTAATGGTCTTGTCTTGGTTTACTTTTAGGTTGGTATAGATTATTTCTTCTTTGTCAATTGGGGGGGGGCAATAAGTTTAGGATTTGAATATTAAGATTCTGTTTATACATTACAGCTACACCACCCCCTTTTTTGTGCAACCGATCTTGTCTTAGGATATTGTAGCCTGAAGGGAGAATTTGCTCACTGGTAATGTGAGGTCTGAGCCAGGTTTCTGTTAGAATGATAATATCAGGGAAGTATAAGTCTATGGCAGCGTGGAGGTCATGGATTTTATTGGTTATACTTCTGATATTCAGGCTTAAGATAAGGTCAGTTGGTTTCCTACTGGATGTAATTTGAGGGTGGGTGAGGTTGTTAGGCTGACTATTAGTGGAGGAGTTGTGGGGTCCAGGGTTTGGGTTGGGTGGATGTCCCTACTGAGGGCAAGTATTGTTATGGCTGAGGATGTTAGTTTTAATAATGAGAGAATTAGTTTAAACTTTCACTTACATAAGGTCGATCAATCAGCGTTCGCTTTTTTAAGTGTTCGCTGATCTAATATAGACCCTTAAACTGCTGGATTAGAGTGCACTAGCAATGGGATACAGGCTGTAAAGGAAAGGGGAAAGAGAGGTTGAGTGAACAGAAATGATTCCTGGAAACCTTGAGGCAGCTTGCCAGACCACAGTAGAAACAATCAGTTAAAGTGTTAGAGTGTGCCTCAAGAACAGTGGAGCAGTTAAGAGTAGCATTTGTTGTTATGTACAGACTCAATGTACTAATATTAAATGTGATACTTCATCCCTTAGGGGGTTAAATGAGGTGTGTAATTGGAGGCTGTGTATGTAATTATGCAATTAAGTGTTAAATGCTTCTTATGATTAAGGCAAGTAGGCAAGTATTTCTTGTAATGTTTTACTCCTTGAAGGCTTTGGCCAAGACATCAAAGTATAATAAACATGTGTGAACTACTGACTGGTTGTATTTCTCTTTGATATGTTCAGTCATTGTAGTTGTTCTGCTAAGAGGATGTTGTATGTCTGGCCATTGTATATGGCCTATCACGAGAGATGCAACTATATAGCCAAACTGGAGGCTGAGCTCTCTCAACTCAGGACTGGCAAAACCAGACAGGAGGAGAAGGTAACCACACACACCATAAACCCAGTCTCACATAGATTTATCACAACTACAAATCAAACACATAAACACACAAAGACATACTCGGAGGCACTGATCAAAAATCTACCAAAACAGCAGAGGCCTCCAAAGCAGACACCCAAACAACTGCCACCTCATGACATAACACAAGCAACACATAGATCACAAAGTCAGTGTGCAAATCAGTCACAGCCCTTAAGGCCAAACACAATGCCAGACACACTTGTCATAGGTGACTCCATAGTCAGACACACTGACGTCCCACTCACCAGACTGAACAAGGAGAGGGTCACAGTAAGCTGCCTGTTGGGTGCTAGAATCCGCCACATAACACAAGCACTCAGGTCACTCCACAGCAAGTACAAGTATGACTCAGTCATTGTCCATGCTGGTGTGAATGACCTGAGACGTACCTCCTTGGACTACATGAAAAGAGACATAAAGGAGCTCTCAGATTATGTAGCCCAGGCTGGTATGACCCTGACCCTGAGCAGTATCCTACCTTCACCAAGAATGATGCCACAATACAGAGACAAAATGATCAGTTTTAATAATTGGCTTAATTTCTGGTGTCATTCTAAGGGGATCCAATGTCTGTCTGCCTGGAATGACATGCTTGACAAGCCACGCTGCTTCACAAGGGATGGCTTGCACCTGTCACCCCTGGGTTTCCGGATATTGGCAAAGGCTCTTGCCACCCCCATAGTGCCTTTTTTAGACAAGGCTCAAATTCTAAACCCACTGCCCTAGAAAACAATAATGGAAAAATCTAAGGGTAATGTTGCTCAATGCCAGAAGTCTAAATCTTAAGATGCACACCCTCGAAGCCCTCCTCAGTATGGAGAACATCGATGTCTGTGCTGTGACTGAAACCTGGTTCAAGGCTCCTGAGAGCACCCCGGCACTATCAGGTTTTACCTCATATCATGCGTTCCGGCCCCAAAACCCAGACTGTACCACAAAATGAGGGGGTGTATCCATATTCATCAAGGATACCCACACCTCCAGGCTGGTGGCAACTCACGAAGCATCAGAGACCATTCAGGTGCAATTAACCATAGGCAAAACTGCTCTACAGTTTGTAGCATGTTACAGGCCACCCTCTCAAACTCAGGAACCCCACACAGCCTTCCTGAAGACACTGGAGAGTATAAATGTCTCCAAACACCATCATATTGGGTGACTTCAACTACCCAAACATAGACTGGGAACATTACTCAAGCCCCAATACCCTAGCCCAAAGGTTCCTGGAGTTCATAAACTCAAATGCTATGGAACAACTTGTCACCATTCCCACAAGAGGTGAAAATATACTAGACCTGATCATCACAAACATGGGGACAAAATGCTCCACACCGGAAGTATATCCCTCATTGCTGAGATCAGACCATAAACTAATCTCACTGGAGATCCACATCCTGCCCCCACCCCCAACAAAAAAGACCACAGTGAAGAACTTCTCAAAAGCCAACTTCACACTTCTTAAGACTGGTGTGGTATCCTTCAAGGCCCCTGAGCCATTGGAAACCACAACCCACGCTGCTGAATCCCTTACAAATGTTTTCTACGAGCACCTCCAGGATTGCATGGATCAAGCAATCCCAAATAAAATCAAGACCCTTTCCACCAAAGGCAAGCAACCAATCTGGTGGACCCCAGCCATAAACAAACTTTACAACAAGAGGAGAAAGCTACTACAAGATAGAGCAAAATCCCTAAAAGGGAAGACATCTCTGATCAATACTAGTAAAAAACTACGATCACTCATAAAATCATCCAAGGCCAACTTTGAGAGAAAAATCGCCAAGGACTCAAAAGACAATCATAAGGCCTTCTTTAGCTATGTTAGAAATCTGGGTGGAAACTCCCAGATATGCTCAGAATTAGTCCAAAATGATACAAAAATCACTGAACCCACAGACATTGCAAACATACTGGCAGACAGGTTCAGTGAAAATTTCTCCCCCAAAAGGAGAAATATCTATCCCAGCAGAGTGTAGCCTCCCAATCATCTCAAATGCCCAGGTGAGAGCTGCTCTCTAAAGCTAAAACACAGCATCAATGGGACCGGATGGTGTCCCCGGCTGTGTGCTACACAAACTCAATGAGGAACTAAACCCACACATAAGGCTGCTGTTTAATCTTAGCCTTAACACAGGATACGCATCCAAAGAGTGGCGACGGCAACTGTGGTCCCACTCCACAAAGGCGGTGCTTCTATGGACCCTGGTAATTACCGCATAAGCTTAACAAGCCTGGTCTGCAAAGCTATGGAGAGGATCATAATGGAACTCATAAATAAAGACATAGGGGACCTACAGACATTGGATCCTACCCAATTCAGCTTTGTCAAGGGCAGATCATGCCTCTTGAACTTGGTCGACTTTTTTGAAACAGTCACCAAGGCCATTGATGAGGGTAAGGCAGTTCACACAGCCTACCTTGACCTTGCAAAAGCTTTCGACACAATACCCCACTCGGGTATCATAGAAAAGCTCACCAGCTTAAATGTAAACCCATATGTCACAAGATGGGTTGCAAACTGGCTCAAGGACAGAACCCACAGGGTTAGAGTTGCTGGTGCCATGTCAGACTCCAAGCCGGTCACAAGTGGTGTCACACAGGACTCAGTCCTGGGCCCCCTCTTGTTCGGCATCTACTTTTCAGAAGTGCAGGCAAACATAGGAGGATTGTGGCTGACAAAGTTTGCAGATGACTGCAAACTGGCCATAGTTGAAAATCCATCAGACACAGATATCCTTCAGAGAGGTCTCATAGAAATGGATAACTGGTGCCAAAGCCATGGCCTTAAGCTAAACGCCAAAAAATGTATAGTCATACCCTTTGGTAAAAACAAGGTAACCCCAAGTTACCACATAGGTGGCAATCCATTAAGCACAGAAGAGGTTATCAGGGACCTGGGGACCCAAGTTGACAGTAACCTTTCTTTTGACACTCACATTGCCAAAGTGGTTAGGAGGACCTTCTACATTGCCCACCTGATTATGAAGGGATTCACATCCAGATCAAGGGAGGTCATTGTTCCCCTGTACTCTTCACTTATCAGACCGATGATTGAGTACAATGCCCCATTCGGAATGTATCTTACCCGACACCTGCAGCAATTGGAAAGACCCCAAAAGTAATTCACCAAAAGGATAAAGGGGCTCAAAAATATGCCATATGCTGCCCGACTGAAGAAACTCCAGCTCTATTCAGTTGCATACCGTCTGCTCAGAGGTGACCTGTGCCTGACATACAAGGCCATGTCCAACCCGGAATTAATGGACATGCTCCACCTCAAAAAATCCAAATCCACCAGAGCCACAAGAGCAAGAGACTTACACCTCAACATGGATATAAATAGGACGTGCTGGAGGGACAGATTCATCACCCAGAGACTCCCTATGCTGTGGAACAGAATCCCGGTCCATGTGAGACAGAGCACCTCACTGGCTCTGTTCAAGAGGAATCTTGACCAGTGGATGGGAGATCGTAGGTTTACCCCGGGGATCATCTCTGTATCACTGCTGGACAGAGGCACGGCAGACTAATGGGTATAGTATTCTTCAACCTAAGGGGTGGTGAAAGCCACACAACTCTGGCTAGGCTTATAAATGCCCTAGGGCAGATAGCCTAGTATGAACCTATGAACCTAAGATTTTGTAGCAGGGTACTGTTCACTTATTTATTTGGACTGTGGGGGGGGGTAAATGTGGATGTCATGGGTCCTTTTGTATCCGACTATGCATGCTGCCCCAGTTATGGGTTGTCTATCAGCAGCATATGTTTGTATGGGCATTTTGGGACATGTATGCATATCTCTCTCTCTCTCTCTATGTATATATATATATATATATATATATATATATATATATATATATATATATATATATATATATAGTTATATATTTAGTGAGTGACTTCACAACTCACAGTGATATGTCTCTGACATACCTCTCCACTGGCGTGCTGTCCATAGACTGGCCATATGTCTGCCTGTTATGTTTTGTCTGTTCCCCAGACAGTTGGTGTCCTTGGTAAATCAGTCGTGGACTCTGGGGAATGCAGTCAGTAAATACTCACATCTATTGGTATTACAGACATCGTATTCCTCATAAAGGATGTTACAACATACCCAGTAACATCCACAACTGTCTCAATGTATGGCAGCAATATGCCCAGTCAACTCCTATGTCTGTGTCTCTGTCCCCAAATGATGTCAGGCTTTGTCCAGATGTCAATGAGGCGCAGACGTATTTATTATCATTATATCTTGCCTTCATTCCTTCTACCATCCCAGTGATGTAGCAGACCCACAGACATGCCAGGGAAGTCAGGGAAGAGGCCATAGATATGAGTCCTGAGCCTGTACATTCTGAGGTGAACTGTACATGTGAGAGACCTGTGCATGTCTGACCATTGAAAACAGATGGTTATGGTTGTGTGCACATGTCATGTGTACATGTTATTTGGGCTGTGTATGTAGGGGGGGGTGGGTGTAAGTGTTACGGCTCCTTTATCTGACTGCATGCTGCTCTAGTTTCTGCTGATCTATTGGCTGTATGTGTTTGTAGGGGCAGACTGAGACATGTCCTCTACCAAGGTCAAGATTCAGACTACACTGAGAATTGGGACTGTATATGTAGGGCTAGTGTATGAGTGGCCAACAATGATGTATTTGTTCACACAGTCCATATATTCTACTGTTCACTTGACTTACTGGTATGTGACTGTGACTGTGGTGATATTGGTTATGGGTATGCACTTTCACAGTGGTATCTGTCAGTGCTGTTACATCCCTATAGTGCCTGATATATTTGCAAATACATGTGTAATTACCCATATCAGATTTCCTAATTCAATTACTTGGGCTATTTCACTACATATATGATAGAGCACACAGGAGGGTGTTACTACAGCAACTGTGTTAGCTTATCTATGCCAGTACTTCAGATACATCCCCATTTTCATGGCTTCCACCCACCACTTTGTCAGCTTTGGTCCTGATTCATTGCAAAAAGGGGTTCGGAGCATACCTATCAACTGGCTGGTGTTTCAGGATGTACAGGTTTATTGCAAATATTTATATTCTGTTTTACAGATTATTATTATTTCTCTGGAAAATCACAGTAATGACATGATTGTTGTCAGAAAACGAGGACATACATTTCATTTACCTACATCACATCCATCAGAATATGTGTGCTGAAACAAACTGTGTCACACTGTCAAGAAGAGTACAGGGGGA